>NC_090750.1:35207204-35219704 GCF_036898095.1 Palaemon carinicauda | reverse complement strand
AGCAAATCTAATTTGAGAATTTTCATGCACTTTCTAACCACATGTCAACATAAAAAATGATGTAATCCCTGATGCTCATATGTCGTGTGTATCATACAGCACAACTAAATGAGTTTACATAAGACTTCGTAACAAAACTGCATGAAATAGAAAGTTAATTCTTAAAATTAACTTAAGTTTGCATATACTGAATTGAATGAAAATACAATTAAATGAATGACGAAAGTCTTCTGTAATTTACTTGCATTTACTTAAACCTACATGAGTGGAACTTACCTTACGAGCTGGCTATACATTTCTTAAATACGGTATGAGAAGCCGTCAATTTTTCACCATAAAATTTTCTCAAGTATCTAATCTGTCTTCTTCAAAATCCTTAGCAAGAAATTTTATTCCATACCATTTTCATCACAAGTAAATGAGGTACAATACTTATTATTAATTCTTTTCGCTAAGGATATTACCTTCTTATTATTATTATTATTATCACTTGCTAAGCTACAACCCTAGTTGGAAAAGCAGCATGCTTTAATCTCAGGGGCTAAAACAGGGAAAATAGCCCAGTGAGGAAAGGAAACAAGGGAAGATCAAATATTCTAAGAACAGTAAAACATTAATATAAATATATCCTATATAAACTATAATAACTTTAACAAAACAAAAGGAGAAGAAATAAGATAGAATAGTGTGCCGGAGTGTACCCTCAAGCAAGAGAACTCTAACCCAAGACAGTGAAAGACCATGGTACAGAGGCTATGGCTGTACCTAAGACTAGAGAACAATAGTTTGATTTTGGAGCTTCCTTCTCCTAGATGAGCTGCTATAGCTAAAGAGTCTCTTCTACACTTACCTAGAGGAAAGTGGCCACTAAACAATGATAGTACAGTAACCCTTTGGGTGAAGAAGAATTGTTTGGTAATCTCATTGTTGTCAGGTGTATGAAGACAGTGGAGATTATATAAAGAATAGGCCAGACTATTCGTTGATATGTAGGCAAAGGGAAATTAACCGTAACCAGAGAGAAGGATCCAATGTAGCACTGTCTGGCCAGTCAAAGAACCGCATAACTCTCCAGCGGTAGTGTCTCAACGGGTGGCTGGTGCCCTTGCCAACCTACTACCTACCAACATTAACTATTCACCACCAAATAAAAAGAAATGGTATAAATGTGCTGTATCATTGTAATTAGACAATTGTTTCTCTTTCCCAAAATTTTGCCATGTTGTAATAACATATCTAACAAAAAATTTAAGAACTAAATTTGGTTTAATTTTTAACTGCTAATGTAATATTAAATCTGAACTAAACCTTAGACATACACACAAAGAAAGGCACTTTGAAAAATTATATAATCACTTGTTTCACTGGAAATTAATTTATAAAAAAATTTAATTTTGACAATTAATGAAAAGAGTTAACACTTTAACACTCTAATGAACATACAATAATGAAATTTACATATATGTAACTATTACACCTAAGTCTTTTGGTTCACACAAGGATACCGAACGGTTAAGCAAAAAATTTTAAAACACTTCATTGTTTAACCTAAATCTCACAGGGCCAGTTACAAAAATTTATGTTAAATGTGCAGCGAGAATCAAAAGAACGACGACACTCAGGGATATCGTCGTCAGATGTCTCTAGTGTTCCCCATGACAAAACAGATAAAGAGTTGGTATTCGCACTACTTCTACGATATGGGCGGAGCCTTCTCCAACTTTAGCAAATCAAAAACAGTAAAAGGTTGTCTTTGTTAGCAAAAGCATACCTATGTTAAAAATCGAGTTGCCATATTTCAATTCTGTATTATCATTTGACTCTCAACTATCCACTACAAATAAAAAACACTCACAAACACACACACACACACACACACACATATATGTATATATATATATATATATATATATATATATATATATATATATATATATATATGTGTGTGTGTGTGTGTGTGTGTGTGTGTGTGTGTGTATCTTTATTTTTCAGTTACTACTTTTTCGTAGGAGCCAAGTAGACACTTTGCAGGGAAAGGTCGGGGGCAAAGACTATATACTGAAGGAAGATAGGAAGGCTCAAATATGAATGTTAATATACTAGTTGGCAACTCCAAAATGAACACAATAGTTTGACCGCTCAGTTAAATACTGGCGTTGTAGGTATTCATCGTTTGTCGTCTTGTTTGTTTATATTCAGAATTTGACAGTTGGCGCAACGAAATCATGGCGCCAACAGTTAGTAAGTCACACAGTGTGTTTTTTGCAATAAACGAAAAGAAACCGATCCTCATTAGGTGTTTCACAGGTTCCCTATGGACAAAGAACGGTGAGTACTAACAGTATAATACATGAAATATGTGCTACTAATGAGTAAGCCCCACTGATATTGGATATAAGATTAAGGCTAGGCATCCGCAATACACTTTTCTCAAACTTTTTTATTTAGTCATAAAGCTATTGAAATAATGTATATATCAGGACCCGACATATTTGTCGTTAGGAACATGTTTAGTGGTATGTATTATATTTAACTTTGATTTAACTTATAAGTGCATGAATATTGCAGCATGTTGACACACCTGAGTAGCATTACAGGGGTATACTGTTTCAACGTGTTATTTTGTTAGTGTTCCTTGTCTTATTTTTTTTTCTATTTTCTAAATAAAGACTAACATTTTACAGTATTTGTAACTGTATTTGTTTGTTTTTGTATTTTCATGTACTGTCTGTGCTTTCTATGTTTGCATAATTGTTCTGTCTTATGTTTGCACTATGTATTTAATTTTTGAAGAAAACCTTTTTTTTTTTGTATTATGTTCTCTCATATTTATAATTATATTAGAGTTTATTTGCATGTAATTCATAATGCAATTTTGGTTTGCATGTATGTTATTTTTTTACAGTTTTTATATGTGCAATATTATTTACCGAGTTATTTTTTTCTTATTTATGTATAATTTATTAAATTCCACTTACATGTGATCTATCTTGCATTTTTGGTTGGCTTGTATGCTACCTTATTTCTATTTCCAACCCCCTTTTGTTTATTTACTATGTGTGATACAATTTAGTGAGTCATTTTCTTCCTTTGTATATTTATACATTTATTAGTTTATATCACTAAAGAGTATATAGAGTGCATTATGCGTTTCAGTTTCAATAAAAAGAAAAATTACAATTGTGTTTGTTTACACCTTATATCTCCATCCTACAGTGGCCTACAAACTGTGATTAAATGTATGCCTACATATATGCACATATACAGTATGTTTTACTTTATTCGAGCCAGATATTGTAAAGAAAATTTAAAAATTATTGTTATATGCAATACTTGAATTTGCAAGAAATTTTACCGAATTATCAGAGATATAGCTATTAAGTTTCAGGAAAATAGTCTTAGAAACTTAAGGAAATGTATTCTTAATCAATATATGTACATATTTTCAAATTTGCAATTTAGTTATCTAAATTCTAAGAATACAATATACTGACGTAGTAATGCAAATTATGAACAAATATGTCGCAAGATTTACAATCGAATTCCATCTTATATTCCCGTAAGCATTACCGCTCTGAATGTTTGACCGCTCCCTCAATAGATGGAGTCATTCGTTTCGGATGGGAGTATCTGGCATCATTTCGGAGCACACTCATTTGGGTGCTATTAAGCTCAGCCCTCCTATCTTCCTTCAGTATATAGTCTTTGGTCGGGGGCAGAGATTCTTCTTACGACACCCCCCCCCCCCCATTCCGACACAGGGAATAAGGACGGAAGTCATTTCTGTTTTAGAGGTTGTGGAAGGAGGTTAAATGTAGTTTCTTGATACAGCCTGTAAGATATTGTATCATTGCCTAAATGTTATCTGATAACCGGTAATATTCTACCAAATATTTCTAACGTTATTCATTATTAGTTGATTTGTAAAAAATAACAGCAGTAGAATAAAGTAGCTGCTGTTGTTGGAAGGTTGATAGGTAACGAAATTTAGGTATCAGCTTTGCATGATATATAGTCATTGATGGATACAATAGATACTGATGACTCCATAACACTTTGAATACAATCCTTATTTAGTATTTTGTATCGAAAATAAGTTATATTGAGGTGAAAGAGGACGCTATTACATTCTAGCAAAAGCTTTCAAAATTTTTTTCTTATTGACAAAGCATATAAAAAAGCTATCTAGTTTCAGAACGACGTAATTTCCGAAATTATGTCATGAAACTATGATATACTTATTTTCTTCCTAAAATGTAACCTCTAATTTGCCGAAAAAATACATGTCCAGATGGTACAAGAACACAATTATTCCCCATACTAATAACATGACTGTAATTTATCAATGATTATATAATTGCTAGTAGTGTTAAGTTGAGTAATTACACAGCTTGGAGATCAAACTGACTTCTTATCAATGTCATGCACAGCGTTCTTATAATCTTAATTCAAATAGGCTTAACCCTGTATGATAAAGTCCCTAGTTACCACAGCTGTGTGCGGCTGGATGTGGGCCTTTGGTCCGGGTGAGTTACTCCAGGAAGATGGGCGCTTAATAAGCGAAAAATGCATTACTATCCTTGAAGCTCTACTTCGGAGTGTTCGAGCAATAGCCATCCATACCGGCTCCTCAGCCTATCAAGGTAGTAGTTAAACCATAATTTCTACATCTGATGCAGTAAGCGGGGAAAATGAAAAAAGTTTCAGTTTGGAAAGCATATTTGTTATCATATGATAGGAGACTTTGAAATATAGTAGATTTTTCTATATTTTGTCTACTTTGTCCGTCTTCGTTTGAAATGAATAGAAACATGACATAACTATAGAAATACACTTTATTTCATAGTAGGATAATATCCTTCTATTGGAATCTTCAGTTTCTTTGATTTACAGGCTCATTAGGGATAGATAAAAAGGGTTTTAAACCAAACAACCTTTATTTCAATAACTGACTTTTTCCATCGATGTTGCATATAACGGGTACATGCTAATGCACTTCTGCTTAAGTAATTATAACTTTTATAAAATGAATGTGAAAAACCTGTTTGAAATTCCCTTTCTTTTGCTGTTGCAATCTCCTATAAATAAACATACACATCTAGTTATAAATCAACCTGGAGGTACACAATAAAAACTTACACAGGCTAATTTCGTCAGTATCCTTTGTATACAAATGGATAATTAGACTCCTTACTGAACCATAAAATAAACTGTTGCATATTTGTTGTTCAAAACTGATGATAATACCTTTATTTATTGCATACATATAAATAATTAAAATTATCTGAAGGAAGCAAATGGATAACAGTACCTTTAATGTGAGTGATGACTGGGTGTTACCAGAATAGGGAAACCGAAAATATTTACCCACTTCCGACAATATCATGATTGCAAATTTTAAACAGGCATAAAAGGGGTAAAATTTATAAAACTAATCAAAGATAACATTGCCAACGGATAATGACAGCATAATTATATAAACTAGATGAGTGGCAAAATCCTGACCATTTAAGGAAAGTAAATCAATGACTGACTTTACTGGCATAAGAACAATGATAAGCATAAAATTAATCAGTAGCCACTGAGAAAAAATTTTCGTGTACACACACACACACACACACACACACACATATATATATATATATATATATATATATATATATATATATATATATATATATATATATAGATAGATAGAGTGATAGATAGATAGATATATATACATATATACATATATATATATACATACATACATACATATATATATATATATATATATATATATATATATATATATATATATATATATATATATATATATATATATATATATATATAAATGACCAACTTATGACCAACTTGCGGTCGCAATGGCTTACTAGAAAAGCAATGAAAACATCTTCAATGAACAAAGGGGTAAACTAAGTATATATAAATATCATAATCAGTATTGATTTCCTTTAAAACGTATTTCCATGAAAAAAAAAAATTACTAATCACAATAAAAAAAAAAAAGTGTTTGCAAGCATGAAAAAATTATTGTAAAGTAATACTGTTTTTAATGATACAATAACTAGCTGAAAGATGGGCATTAAATAGAACAATAGCGATATTGACTGAAGAGGGACTGCTTGCAAGCTGTGCAATGATTAAATAACTTCAAATTCACTTTACAAACGTTAAAATATATTCTGTGTTGACCAAGAAAGAGTGGAAGCATGAAGCTAACAAGTGGACGCAGTAACTATATAAAACACCTTGACTAAAAAAAAAAATAAATTCCTTAAAAAACTTACTATATACATTCCTCCTGCTCTTCTCACTACCTTTCTTTAAAGCCTTTCCTTCCATCCCTCTTCTGGGAAGAATGTTATTTATTTCTTCTAACCTATATTGATCTTTTTTTCTTTTTATATTCGATACCTATTCTGGAGGTTCAAAGGGTCATACACATATGGAACGAGCTCATGATGGGGTTGATTCTGCTCCTGTAATGATAATAATAATGATAATAATAATAATGATAATAATAATAATAATAATAATAATAATAATAATAATAATAAAAATAATAATAATAATAATAATAATAATAATAGCAGACGTTGAGAGATGAGATGAAAAGAGTATTCTTAGAGAAATATAAAACCTGTAGTTCCGATGTTGATCGTTATTTATTTAAGTTTCGTTGCATCCAGACAACATTTTAAATATAAAGATAAGACATGTATAAGTATAGGATTAAGATACATATTACTTACATCTACATACCATAAGAACAAGGTTAGTAATTAACAATAAAACATAAGATCAACAAAATATCAAGTTAAGAACAACTCAAAATATGAAAAGAGGGACAGTGATGAAAGTTCAGCCCCTCTTTTCATAGTTTGATTTATTCTTAACTTCATATCTTTTTTTATTTTATATTTTATTGCTAATGGCTGTCCTTGTTCTTGTGATAAGGAGATGTTAGTAAATACGTTTTTTTTTTTTTTTGTATGCTTATATCTGTCTCATTTTTAGGTATAGAATGTTGCCTGGATGCAACGAAACGTCTCTTCAATAAAAAAAAATTATCAGCACCATAACGAGAGTTTTTATATCCTAAATAATAATAATAATAATAATAATAATAATAATAATAATAATAATAATAATAATAATAATAATAATAATAATAATAATAATAATATCATAGATAACAAAAGTAACATTAAAGGAAGTATATGGAAAGATAGCATAACGCAGCATAAGATAATTGTTTTTCATATCTATCTTGCCTATAGGTTAGCCTTAAACTTCATTCAAATAGCATTGGAACTAAATTAGTCTGATCTGCCATATTCACTTCCTTTCCCTAGCCATTTTCTTCAACAAATGTTTACCTTGTATTCGGGTTTACCACTGTTCTTCTCCATATCACTTATATTATTTATATTTTTTTCTGATAGAGTATTTTCATAAGGAATAAAAGAAGAACAATAGAATTTCTGTTCCCGATTGTTGTTGCATGCAAAATCTTTAGGCAACCAACTGACTTTAGTTCCATAGATTAATCAAGTGTAACTAAATCAATGTCACTATCCTTCTTTAGCTCTAAAAAGAACCTAATAATATTTAAGAGTCTACTTACCTCATCATGTTTGCTGGAGATCATTTCTGTGTACAACCCAACTGGTAAAATGAAAATGGTCAAAACTATTAAGATGTTTAATACCAGGCCAGTTATGTAGAGAGGCATGATGTTACCCTTTACTTCCTCAACTGAATAATCCTGGAAGCATGAGAGAAAAAGGAGGAGGTATAATCAGAAAGGAGGAAAAAGGGGGATAGAGAAGTTGTTTCGGGGTTGTGATATTTATAAAGGAGAAACAAAATGGGAAATGACTGGATGGCTAATTTCAACTTAGAACTGGAGTTATGCATTGAAGAATCTGCGATGGAATTTGGGCTCATAGATGAGTGACAATTTGAATTAAGAAATTTCATCAAAAAAAAAAGAAAAAAAAATTAAGTGAAGCCTTGAGATTTACAGGAGAAAAAGTAATGAAACATTCATAATACAGAGAAAGCAATCTAGATGAGTAGCATTTAAAATCTTGCTGCACAATTAACTGTCATCAATCACAATGGAAAAAACTTTTATTGATAAGTTCTTAAGGAAATTTGAAAACTCTGAATTAAGAACAATTTCAATAATCCAAAAACTTTCATGGTTTAAAGATTGTAAATAAACCCCAGGAAAATCTGTGTACTTACAAGTAAAACCTAAACGAGTGGGTTTACTCATTTTTTCCCTCGCTCTTTTTCATAACTTTCTCTTACTACGTTTAGGTGAATTAATTTATGATGAATTTTGTGATTAATGACAGTGTTAAAGACTTGAACAAACACTAGCAAAATAGCTAACAATAAATTAATCCTCAAAAGCTAACTGGTTCACAATCAGGTGATTCTCGGAATTCTCAAAATGGGATAACAATCAGATTTCAAACATCTCTGTCATCTTTCTTTCCTGAAAAAGTGACACCTAGAAGGATGGGTCTTTGAAAGTTTATAATCAATTTAATAAAAAGCCCAAATGTAAATAAATATTGTATTAGATAAATTACTTATTGACATAATGTCAAATGAATACAATGATAAACGTAAGTAGATATATTAACAATCACTAGTAATTGATATAAAAAATCAGACAAGAGAGGGGTCCATATTCACTCTAATAAATGTATATATTAACACTATAAAGAAAACATGTTAACAATAAATTCTTACCTCAGTTCTCAAGAACTCCCCCAACATGCTTCCAATGCCATCTTCCTGCTGCGTAGCATTAAAGAGAAGCAACCCAGAAGTCATCACTCCAAATAGATCCAGAAGTATCATCAATGTGAAAATGATCAAGCTGAACTTGAACACCCTTCGTTTGTGAGGGTAAACGAGTGCATTCTCCTGTGATAGTCAGGTGACAAAAATTAATTTATTAACTTTGACTGTTTGAAAGTCACGTTTTAATACTTTTACGAGCCTACCAGAATAAAATGATTTAAGGAATAAATATATTTCAAGCTGATTAAACATCTAAATTTTCAAGATTCAGCAATGATATCAATTCACAACAAACGAAGAAAATTGTCGGGTTAAATGACTGAACTCAATTTCGTTAATCGGTTACTTTCCCCATGAAGACTTGTAAGATGGTATTGATCATAGTCTTATGTTTATGCATGTAGAAGAATACATACGCAAAACCATATCCCGAGCAAGACCAAGAAATTTACCCTAATCCTTTAATATTCTAGCTTGTATTAAGGTCATGAATATATTTTCTTCTCGATTTAGAACTACTGATTTATTTGTCTGCCTCATCAAATCATCAGAATAGGACTTTCAAAATATTTAAGAGTATTCCCATGCAGTCAACAAATGGTGTCAACATATGAATAGTTAGGGAGGGTTTTAAGTTTTTGTACCCAAGATGCACCCATTATGTAGTTCCTACAGCTTTCAAATATGCAGCCCCGTGATTGTATAACAAACTTCATGTCTTTATCAGTAAACCATTAGGCCTATAGTATTTAAGTAATCCAACATCTTAATGATATTCAAATGCTGTACTCTCCATAGCTGTGTTCAGACAAAAACGATGGTGCCAGGGTATAGCTAACCCTGTGCACCTTTATAGTAATTTTTTTTTGCTAAACCATAATTTAGCTTCCTCAACTATTTTTTTTTTTTCATGTTCTTTGTTTTTTATCTAGAGGTACACTTAAGTTAATTTCCAGTGTGTCTACCGTCTCCTCTTCTATTAACATGAAACACTTACACACTTAACAATATGCACAATCCAGAATATATAAGATAGCTCTTGATCAGTTTGATTGGATGAAGAATAGACATAGGATTTGATATGGAAGTATTTGAATAAATACGTTTTTTTCCCCATTCAGTAATTTTTCAAATTATTCAAGTTCCACTATATGAGTTTTCTTACCTTAGTCTGAAAAAAGAAATGTTCATAAAGGCCTCTTGTAGCAGCCTTGTGCCCAAGTCTTCTAGCTATCTACGACTTTAGGTTCTCTATCCATCCCAGAAAAGTACTCATTACATTTAACACCTTCAAGTCTCATTAACAGTTGTTCAGGTACTTTACTTTAAGAGTTGTTTTTCTTGCCCTGTATCACACATAAAAACCCCAATCCCTGAAGGACCTACAAGATTTTTTTGTCGTATACAATTAGAGTGTCATATGACATAAATGGAGTGAATACATATGACATAAATGGAGTGAATAAAGCCCTAGGTGACAGGAGGATAGATATGAGAGAGGTAAAAGAGTATACTACGATTAGAAATGAATGGCGAGCGATCATGACCCAGTTCCGATAGACCATGCTACTATCTCGGGTGACCTTATGGTGACCACAGGGGTAGTGGTAGCAGGGGAGTCAGCATATGCTGAACACAGCTATGGAGAGTACAGCATTTGAATATCATTAAGATGTTGGATTACTTGAATACTATTGGCCCAATGGTTTACTGATAAAGACATGATATTACTATGTCTCCATTTCAAAACAAATCAATTATTAGCAGCGTACTAGTGACACCACATGAATAGGTGGAGGAGAATGATATGATAGATAGTCTCTATCCCATCATAAATTGAATAAATTTTCATCTTCATTGCCTATGACCACACATTATTTTTGGTTATTATTCTCGTTATATCTTGTTATCTGCAATAACTTTCTTATATATCACCTACATTTGTGTTCCTGGTAAATTGGTAGGTGTAGATACATAAATTGATACCGGCATTTGTTTTCTATGGTGTCATGTTTAGTATTCAGTTGTAATCAGTCAAATGTGTTTTTAAATGTTTTATGTTTTTAGAATTAGTACTTTTCGAGCTTTTGAAACATAAATGTTCCCAACTAATCATACCAAGAATTATCTCTACTATAATGAATTCTGAATGAAATTAGTAAGTATACTAATTAGCTATATACTTTATTTTCCAGATTAATGTGACAGAATGGAAAGCTTTAGAAGTTACCTATATTTCAATTGTACACGGAATGCATTTTTTTCTAAAATATTTTGATAAAAAAAATTGATAATCATTTCTATGAAAACGTGCTACATATTTACAGGGATATTTCGTAATTTCACGGGTACCTGAGGCTGGATGCACACCCCCTTTACTTAAACTGACTTAGGATGCAGCATCCAGCCTGCAGAGGTAATTTTAATTAGATGTTAGAAGCTGGGACTAAGAGTTACCTTAAAAAATTCTTTGATAACTAGAAAAACACAGAAAATGTTTTTGATTCTCCATCTTACCAATATCTCAGTAAATATACAGAAGTGATGGAAAATAGCGTAATTTGATGATACTGTGCGAGGTGGTTGTTAGGTTATAACAGAGAGGCAGGATGAACGCAACTGAGTTCATTCAACGAGACAACGAGTTTATATACAGATAGCTGAGAGGAAGAATGACATAGAAATTAAAATAGTACAAAACATGCTAAACAGGTTTATTGGCAGTGCGGGAGAGAACGAGAGATAAAAAAATAAAACAATACCGTTACAGTGTATGAGTGTGTATGAAACATTTGTGGTATAATACAGAAAAAAGGAAATATTTACAACACGTTAAGCTCTAAATATTTTAATTAGCTCTAAGGATATTTTCAAAACAGCTAAAATATAGTCTTAAGGGTGTTCATCTGAAGTAATGAGAAGGAAAAGATGTTGAGGACAATGGTGGCATTGTTAGAAGAAAGTTCAATATGGTCAAAGGAAGGGCTAGATGAAAATAATCTTCCAATTAATAGCAAATCCCAATCTTGAGTTTAATTTGATAAAGCCAATGCTGTTAGTTACTTCCCAAAACTCTGCTCCACTACTCAATGCTGGGTACTCAATACCTAGTGTTTAATCCTTTAACGGTTAAAGGTAGTGATTCAGGTGTTTGATTGACCAAACCTTTTGATATTGTTACATCAATCACAAGATTGAGATCTAGATGGTTTTCTTACCAGACTTGAACAGAAAGTAAAGCGTAGTTCCGAGGCAAATCTGTGCCTTAAGGGGAAATATTTTAAAATATACAGAGGGTTAATTGTGGCAAAAAATTCCTTTTTAAGCAAATTGAGCAAAGGGAAGCAAAAAGCTATTGAGATTTAGATAAGAATAGAATCGTATAGTTTAGGTTAACAATGAAATACTCTGTTTTATTGTTTCAAAATTTAGGCGAGGGTCACCATAAAAATGGTTATTTTGATACCAGCGAGGAGAGAATTGCTTATAATTTTCGCAAATACTCCAAGCATACTAATATGAAGTAAAAGATGGTTTGATAGATAGCGTGACCAAGATGTACGATTTCCTGTACTGGTTGATATAAATTTCCAAGATAGCACTTCAGGTTTTACGAAAGTGGGAGAATGAAAGACTGGTTGAAATGGACAGGGAAATCAAAATAAATA
>NC_090750.1:35189704-35202204 GCF_036898095.1 Palaemon carinicauda | reverse complement strand
AGAGACCGGCAATGGTTTGTAATTGGGCGGAAGCCTGAATGATATATTCTCCCCTTCCATTTGAACCCTCATTCTGGAGGAAGGCAGTAAGACTGAGCACTTACATCCTTATTTACTGTTGATAGACATTCAATAAGGTACCCTTCCCTCCTTGCTTTCTCTCTCTCTATCGGCTAGTGCTGCCGGGTACTAACCTATCCGGCAGTTGCCGGCCAGGTTGATGCTGCCGGCCACTACCCCAGACAGCAAGGCACCGGCTGGACTAGTGCTCCGGCAGCCGGCGAGCCGCCGGCAGAACTGGCTTGGCCGGCAGGTGCCTGCCGGGTTGATGCTGCCGGCCACCACCCCTTGCCGGCAACATGACGGCTAAAACTACAGTATATGACTATACAGTAGCCAGTATATTTGCAGTATAGATCATACTGCAGACAGAAAACTATAGTATAAATTATACAGTAGTTAATTTTCCAACATACCCTGTGTATCCATACACATTCTATTGTTGTGACCATATTATATAGGGAAAGAAAGATTTCTTTCCATATACTGATAGATGATCATTTATAAATTACCCTCATTATTAAAACCTTTGGAAAGTCAGTGTTAAGTTACACTTATCTACCCCTACAGGTTAGAACTCTTCCATTGGGGTTCCTGAATAGGAAAACCCTAGGTTTTAATTTTGGGGGAGGTCACAGCAATTGGCTGAACAGGAAACACAAGTATGTGTCTTTCCTAATTCCTTTCTAGCTTGTCTATTCTAAGCTATATGCAATAAATATGCAAAAATATTGATCATAATATTTATATAGTTTATCAGGTGAGATGAACTACCGCATACTCATTTAGTTTTCCTCTCTTTACAGGAGGACCACCCTAAGTGCCTGCGAGTCTTCTGCAACGTGAGGAGCAAGGACTTCTGCGGCCATGTAAAGTGCAGGGCGCACTCTCTCTGTTCCATCACCAAGGGACCTCAAAAGTACTGGGACCCCCAGGACTGCAATGTATGCAAAGCCTTGTTTACTGAGGCTTTTGATGACCCCAAGACAGCGGAGTCAAGGGATGCAGCACGGAGTAAGCTGTGCAGATGGGTTCGTGGCTTTCAGAAGAATGCCACGGGGCCTTACCTTCCGAATGAACGGATGCGTGCCTACCTGTTACCTAAGGCAACTGCGGATGCCGTTATACCACAGCCTGAACCTGAGATCCCTTGCGTCCAGATTTCTGTAGAGTCGGATGTCTCTGACGCGATGAAGGACATCCACCTAGATGTCAGAGGTGTCGGAGGACACCGAGAAAGACCTTCTTTCGGAGGGTCTAGAAGAGGAATCTACCTTGGCTCCTGAGACGGAAGAGGATGACGTCGAATCAGAGTCCATTTCGTCGGTTCCGGCCCCAGAACCAGTGCCCTCTACGTCTTCTGCTCCTCCATCTGACGAAATGGGAAAAGCCCTGGCTAGTCTCATGACGATGATGGAGAGTCTTCGTAAGCAAAACGAAGAAAGGGACGCTGAACTGAGGAGAAGGATGGACCATCTCGCATCATCCCGTGGGTCTCAGAAGAGACTCAATGTGAAGGATCTTCCTTCTTGTTCTGAAGTAAACCCTTGGAGGCATGCAGAGTACATGCCAATTACAAACGGGAAGATCTTCACTTCAGAGAAGCTGGGAGCCGTCCTCATTGAGGATGTCGACTTTTGGCCCAGCTTTGAGTCTTACCCTGACTGCTTCGTCTGTCTGAAGGCGGAATCTGTGTCCAAGGAGGAAAGAGGTCATAGTTCTTGACCATGGGAAAGCTCAAGCTTTGATAGCAAGCAGTCTGAAAGACAGGGGCTTCACTAATTCGAAAGTGCCAGCCCTGAACAAGAAACACCCTTCTTTTCTTGCTCCAGCTAAACTAGCATTTCCCTTTGCAGAAAAAGGGTTTAAGGCAGTAATGAAAGCAGTAGAAGCTGGGAAACCTTGCCCTACACTTGAGGAGTGTAGACCCTTATCCCTAGCTCTGCCTACGGATGACAAAGACTGGAAGGAAATACATCTTACCTTCTCAGTTGGGAAGTTGGAGGCGGATATTGCTGGACGCCAGTTCAGCGAAAACCTCCCTAAATTGTCTGACTTTCTCTTGCGTAGGGAGCAGGAGACAAAAGAAAGGCTTCCCGCATCCCTGTCCCTCCAGATTACCTTGGAGGTAATGGCAAGCGATATTGGATCCCCAGACATGTTCCTGGTCGTGGCCAAATCACATTTGGAAACGCTGGTCAAGGACCTATATGGCTTTGTTAGGGCCAGACGAGCATGTAGGGAGTTCGTGTTTGCTTCGGCTGCGGTGAAACACAAACCCAGGAAGCTGATTGCTTCCAATATCTGAGGAAAAGACCTCTTCCCGAGTGAAGTGGTCAAAGAAGTAGTTGACAAGGCTGCCACGGAGAACAGGAATCTTCTCCAAAAGTGGGGTATGTCGGCGAAGAGGAAGTCTTCCCCGGATGAGGGTCCCCAACCAATAAGGAAGACGAAGAGACCTAGGTTGCCCTCTCGCCCTGTCAGGAAACAACAACAACAACTTCCTGCAGTTCCAATGACCGCGGTGCCCCAGATGGTGGCAAAACCCCAACCCACCTACCAGATGGTGCCTCAGCAGATGGTGACCCAGTCACCAGCCTTTACTCCTGCCTATGAGAGGCAGACCACTACCTTTCGCCCTAAAGGTAGAGGGTCGAATAGAGGCTCCTCTAGACACCCTTCAAGAGGAAGAGGGGGTAGGGGAGGACGCGGTCAAGGAGGCAAGTCCTCCGGACAACCGAAGCAATGAGATGCTTCCGGTAGGAGGAAGACTCCAAAGATTTCAGGATCGCTGGACCATCGATCCCTGGGCCCACAGCCTAATCAAGAATGGACTAGGTTGGAGCTGGACGACAGCTCCACAATCATTTCCTCAATTCTTCCAACACTCCACCCCCGTCCTGGAAGAATATACCCGAGAACTCTTGAGCAAACGGGTGATGAGGAGGGCAAAGTCCACCAAATTCCAAGGAAGGCTGTTTTGTGTTCCCAAGAAGGACTCAGACAAACTCAGAGTCATTCGGGACTTGTCGCCACTTAACGAGTTCATAGAAAACAACAAGTTTAGGATGTTAACACTCCAACACATAAGGACCCTGCTGCCAAAACGGGCATATACAATCTCGATAGACATGGCAGATGCCTATTGGCATATTTCAATCAATCGCCCACTCTCCTCCTACCTAGGATTCAGGCTACAGAAGAAGAAATACGTCTTCAGAGCCATGCCCTTCGGACTAAACACAGCCCCAAGGATTTTTACAAAGTTTGCAGATGCAGTCGTTCAACAACTACGCCTAGAAGGTGTCCAGGTGGTGGCCTACCTGGATGATTGGCTGGTGTGGGCAGCATCCAAGATGTAATGCATGCAAGCATCCAAAAAGGTGATCCAGTTCCTGGAACATTTGGGATTCAAGATCAACGTCAAAAAGTCTCGATTATCTCCAGCTCAGGAGTTTCAATGGCTGGGAATACATTTGAACTTAAAGTAACACCATCTCTCCATTCCACCAAGGAAGAGGAGAGAGATAGCGGGATCTGTCAAGAGACTACTGAAATCCGACAGGATATCAAGACGTCAACAGAAGAGAGTGCTGGGCTCCCTTTAGTTTGCATCAGTGACAGACCCGGTGCTAAGAGCACAGCCAAAAGATGCATCAGGAGTCTGGAGAAGATACGCATCAAACACTCAAAGAGATCTAAGAAGACGGATACCGACTCGACTACAATCACTTCTCGAGCCATGGTCGAAGGCCAAGAACCTGAAGAGGTCTGTGCCTTTACAACCACCTCTACCTTCAGTCATTATCCATACGGACGCATCAAAGGAAGGATGGGGAGGTCATTCTCACCATCGGAAAGTCCAAGGGACTTAGTCCTCTCTTTTCAAGACCTTCCACATACACGTTTTGGAAGCCATGGAAGTCTTTCTCACGCTGAAGAAACTGTCTCCTCGCCATTCAGTCCACATAAGACTGACTCTGGACAGCGAGGTGATTGTGAGATGTTTGAATCATCAGGGTTCGAGATCACCCCAAATCAACCAAGTGATGTTGGTCATTTTCCACTTAGCGTAAAAGAAGAGATAGCACTTATCAGCAGTTCACCTTCAAGGGTTCCGCCATGTGACGGCGGACGCTCTATCCAGGCTCTCGCCGATAGAGTCAGAATGGTCCCTAGACACAGGATCATTCTCCTTCATCTTATGTCAAGTCCCAGGATTGCAGATCGACCTCTTCGCGATGAGCGACAACAAAAAACTACCTCGTTATGTGGCCCCATACGAGGACCCGCTAGCGGAGGCGTTGGACGCCATGTCCCTCGATTGGAACAGATGGAACTGGATTTACCTGTTCCCTCCAACCAACCTCCTGTTGAAGGTCCTCAACAAGCTGAGATCCTTTCAAGGAACGGCAGTTCTAGTGGCTCCCAAGTGGCCGAAGAGCAATTGGTTCCCCCTAGTATTGGAACTGAAGCTGAGGCTGGTCCCTCTGCCGGACCCAGTACTGACTCAACAAGTACAGAAGTCGACTGTCTTCACTTCATCACAGAAAAACCGAAACCTTCATCTCATGATTTTCTCTCCTTAGCAGTTAAGAAAAGGTTTGGGATCTCGAGAGACAGTATAGACTTCTTAGAAGAATATAAGTCTACGTCTACCAAAAGACAATATGAGTCGTCTTGGAAGAAGTGGGTTGCTTTCGTCAAGGCAAGAAGACCAAAAGAGATCTCAACAGATTTCTGTTTATCTTTCTTTATTCACCTTCATGGACAAGGTTTAGCAGCCAACACGATAACAATGTGTAAGTCAGCCTTGACTAGACCTCAGCTTTACGCTTTTCAAGTAGACTTATCCAATGACATCTTTAGCAAGATCCCTAAGGCTTGTGCTAGACTTAGGCCTGCAGCACCTCCGAAGTCCATTAATGGTCCTTGGATAAGGTCCTACACTTTGCCTCAACAGTGAACAATGAGGATTGCTCTCTTAAAGACTTAACCCAGAAAGTTATATTCTTGTTTGCTCTAGCCTCGGGGGCCAGAGTTAGTAAAATAGTGGCCCTTTCTAGAGATGAGGGCCATATTCAGTTCACAGAAGTGGGAGAACTGAATCTCTTTCCTGACCCAACGTTTCTTGCCAAGAACGAGCTACCTACCAAAAGGTGGGGTCCCTGGAGAATCTGCTCTCTGAAGGAAGATGTCTCGCTGTGTCCAGTAGAGTGTCTCAAGGTCTATCTTCGTAGAACTTCAGACTTCAGGGGAGGACAGCTCTTTAAAGGAGAAACCTCGGGTTCAAACTTATCCCTAAAACAAGTAAGGGCGAAGATCACCTATTTCATTCGCAGAGCGGATCCTGACAGTACAACCGCAGGTCATGATCCCATGAAAATTGCTTCGTCATTGAACTTTTTCCAATACATGGACTTTGAGCCCGTTTGCTCGTATACTGGATGGAAGTCATCCAGAGTATTCTTTAAGCACTACGCGAAACAAGTGCAAGAGTTGAAACGTTATGTGGTGGCGGCAAGTAGTGTGCTAAAACCTGTCGCTTAGCGCTGCGAGGAACAGTGAATTGATTGGGACTGCTAAAATCGGGTGAAGGTGTTGACACTTCACAGTGCAACACGTAAATATAAGTGTCACCAAGGTGGCACTATGGACTGTTCCAGTTATTAAAGGTGAAGAAACATAGAGGTAACACTTGTGCCGTGTGTTTTTACACAGAGTGAATAGACAGTCATTCATACAAATGCATATTATAAAATGTATTAAATTTTCAGTTTTGTGGCACTAATTATTTTTCCATTTCAGGTGAGATAATCATTTCTGGTCTTGTCTGTATTATATATGTTTCTTATTACATTCATTAGCATTATATTAACGCTATGTTATGTATGTTGAATTACTGGTTATTCATTACCAATAAATACTTGATTGGTATTTGCATCTTATTTCGCCCCAAATTTGAATTAATAAAGATATAGGAGAGTATTATTTAACCCTTAATAATCTGCATATAGACATGTGAACAAAATAGATAACTTTGTTCTAATATGAGTACAACCTTTCTCTGCCTACGCATACATTGTTCCTACACGGGTACAAGCTTTGCCTGGTTTTGCATACAGCAAATCTCTTATGCTCTGGATGCCATGTTGGCTCATATAATCTTTTGTTCATATTAGAGTACAAACTTTGACTGGCTTCGCATACAGTGAGACCTGTATGCTCTTGATGCTATGTTTGTTCATATGGTATATGCAAACCTCGAGAATCTTTCCTAAGTCTAGTATGACTCTTCCCTGCAAGGGGCAGGAAGCACTAACATAGTTCATGATTAGAAGTAATGATGTATAACGGTAACGCCATATGTCTCTATGGTCTGGATGACCAAGGAAATATTGTCCTGAGGTTAAGGCACATTTGGAAAATCCACAGATATAGTACTTTCTAATTATTGCTCTGGTAACCTTCCATCAGGACAACATGGCCTGAGCCCAAAGAACGGATTTTGACCGAAGCAAAAAATCCATTTTTGGGTGAGATAGCCATGTCGTCCTGATGGACCCGCCCTCCTTTTTATAGAAAAGGCCTTGGCGGGATCCCTCCCGAAACTACTATATCTGTAGCACTTTGCTCAACGCTTCAAGGAATAAAACATGGCGGCGACGATGGCGCCATCTAGATACTCAAAGTAGTAACGAAGGTAGGGTACCTTGATAACGGCTCCCCTTCTATTTTTGCCACTTTCCCCCTCGATGCGAGAACGCTATTCGGGGTGAAGATTACTATGTGTCGTATCAAGATATACGTCCCTTGATATTATGCGATATCCTTGAGAGAAATTTTAAGGATATTCGCGCCAGGAGTTAGAATTCTGGAGACCTAAATGTAAATTCTCTGGGAATATCACTGTGGTCAAATATACCCTAGGAAGCTACTTATAGGAACCTTGCATCAGGACGACATGGCTATCTCATCCTAAAATAGATTTATACATATATATATATATATATATATACTATGTATATACACATACATATATATATATATATATATATATATAATATATACATATGTATATATATATCATAAATATATATCTTCTTCTTCTTCCCAGCTTTATCCCTATTCGGGGTCGCCGTTTCTAATGAGTCTCTTCCATCTCCCTCTGTCCTGTGTCATTTCCTCCCATACTCCCTTCTCCCTCATATCATCTCTAATGCAATCTCTCCACCTGGTCTTAGGTCTTCCTCTCCCTCGTGTTCCATCCACCTCCACGTCCATCACTTCTCTTGCCATGTGTTGCCCTTCTCTTCTCATCAGGTGGCCATACCATCTTAACCTTGCCTCTTGCACTTTCTTTGATGCCTCAGTGACTTTTACTGTACCCCTAATATGTTCATTTCTAACCCTGTCCTTTTTGGTTACTCCACTCATCCACCTAAGCATCCTCATCTCGGTTACGTTCAACGTTCTACCCTCTGTTTTCTTTAGGGGTGCTGCTTCCAATCCATATGTCATTGCTGGTCTGACCACTGCCTTATGCACTCTGCCCTTCAATCTTATAGGGACTTTCCTATCACATATGATACCAGACACCCTCCTCCAGTTGTTCCAACCACACTGAATCCGGTTGTTAATTTCCTCTTCCATGTTCCCCCCATTGTCGATCACTGAACCAAGGTACTTGAATTTATGAACCCTTTTGATGTTTCCTCCGCCTAATTTGATCGTTGTTTGCTGGTCGCCATCCATCTCGGTTGTCATATACTCTGTCTTCTTCCTGCTTATTCTTAAACCTCTACTCTCCAAGGCATATCTCCATCTTTCTAGTTTCCCCTCCAGTTCTTCCCTGTTCTCGGCTACCAAGACTATATCATCTGCATAGAGCAGACACCATGGTGGCTCCTCCCTGACATCCTCTGTTAACACATCCAAGATGATGCTAAACAGGAGTGGGCTTAGAGCAGATCCCTGATGTAGCCCGACTCCAACTTGGAAATTTTCTGTTCTTCCAACTGTAGATCTGACGCTGGTCTTTACATTTCTATACATCTCCCTGATCATTCTGACATACTTCTCCATCACTCCTCTCCCCCTGAGACATCTCCATATTTCCTGTCGTGGTACTCTGTCATATGCCTTCTCTAGGTCTATAAAGGCCATATGCAAGACCTTTTGCTTCTCTCTGTACTTTTCCATAATTTGTCTCAAAGCGAAAATACCATCCACAGTACTAAATATACATATATATGCATATATATATATGTATATAGATATATATATACATTAATATATATGTACATATATAAACTGTAGGCCTATATATAAGTGTGTATATATATATATATATATATATATATACACTTATATATAGGCCTACAGTTTACATATGTACATATATATTAATGTATATATATATATATATATATATCTATATACATATATATATGCATATATATGTATATTTATATGTATGTATATATGTATATATATATATATATATATATATACATTAATATATATGTACATATATAAACTGTAGGCCTATATATAAGTGCGTGTGTGCATATATATATATATATATATGTATATACATTTGTGCGTTTGAGTGCATGTATAAATTTTTATATATATATATATATATATATGTATATATATATATGTATATACATCTGTGCGTTTGAGTGCATATACAAATATATACATATAGTATGTATGTATATATATATATATATATATACATATGTATATATATATATATATATATGTTAAGGCCACAAAAGGACAATGAACACAATTTCCTGGAGTTAGTACTTTCGTCATAATATTGACATCGACGGACTCATAATGAGAATTATTATATAAAGAGATCGTATTCATACAGGACAATGGTATACCACAGCTATCAATTTCTTGATAATTCCAGAAATGTCAGGTTTTAGATAAAATTATTATACCGGATTAACAGAAAACTGATTAGGGCTTAGGTTTAAATCATGATCTTTAGTAGAAGCAATTCAAAAGGATTCAACATTTTCTTTTGGTAAAGTCATAAGCATGAATTATTTTGTTCGTCTTTGACCAGCCGATCCTCTGAATAAATCCTTGTAAAATCGTACAAACACACACACACACACACACACACACACAGTTGCTACACTTAACAAAAAAAAAAAAAATAATCTATATCGTACCTTCATAACATATAATATGGGTATACAAAAAAAAAAAAAAAAAAATTAGAAAAAAAATTAAAACTAAAGCTTACCAAACGGCAGATTCCATCAGTGTTTTTTGCCTCAAATGGGTAGGTCTCATTTTGCGGGGAGTCCATTGATGAAATCATAGTACTAGACATTATTATAATCCAGAAGTTCAGAACCATTGCTATGAAGACGAGTGTTTCAGATGCTAAAAGCCAAAACAGACTTTTATCTTGCTCCTCCATCACAGTATCTGCAAAATAAGTAAGATTTTGTTTATTTTCATCAAGTCTTAGTCATAGATCATTAATGACGCATTTGTTGCATTGAAGATTTTCGAAGATATATTTCTCTAAATTGGAGAGTAAATAATATTTCAGAAATGGTATTGTATTTATAACAACTGTGCTTTGTTTTTTAAGATCTCAATCTTTGAAATTAGATTAAACCCTATTATAACATTTTCGAAGTGAAAAACTCTCAATAAAAATACTTTACTGTAGATTAAACCTCATCTATTTTTTCTCTAATAGTTTCGCTAGAATTCGATTTCATACACAGTAAAGTTGCAATTAAAAAAAAAAGCATATCAAATTCCGTTAAGAGAGAGAAAAGTCTATATAACGTTGGACAATGAATTAAAATCACATTTTAGTCTGAATCGCATTTATATTTACGAGACGGGTTCTTAGAACCAATATCAAGTGTTGGTCCAACACTCACGGATGAAAATCAGAAATACGCTAAATATCAACGCGAGACGAACAAATTCAAATTATTTCCATAAAAACAACTACAAACACACACACACACACACACACACACACACACACACACACATATATATATATATATATATATATATATATATATATATATATATATATATATATATATATATATATACATGCATGCATATGTGTGTGTGTTTGCATCTATGTATGGATTGAGAGAGATAGACTATGATACATAGACTTAAGTTTTGAATCTACCTAGTATTAATGGCTATAAATCTGTACTTAATGTACGCTGCTTGTTCATTATGAACAGTCATCTATACTGTTCACTTTGGTAAATATCACTTCCAACTATTTCTGATGCATTAGATTACCGAATAATATGGTGGCCTGTGTGATAACGTCCCTGACTGGTGATTTCCAGACTGGGTTCGAGTTCCACTGAAACTCGTTAGTTCCTTTGGTCGCTGCAGCCTCACCATCCTTGTGGGCTATGGATGGGGGTTTTGGGGGAGCTTATAGGTCTATCTGCTAATTCTTCAGCAGCCATTGCTTGGCCCTTATTTTAGTGTGTAAACCATGTGTTCATGTACAAAATCTTAAAAAAGATGGATGAAAATTATTTACTGTTAACCTTGATTGGGGAAATTTCTTACGGGTTTTGAAAATATCAAGAAACTCATTATAGTATTTTGGGTCTTATCACGGTTATTCATACAAATAGGTATTGGATCATCGTCATCATTGTTTAAAGGTTTAAAGATCACTCATGAATGGCAGAACCAAGGGAGAGGACAATGCCCTAGAGACTGACCATATATGAAGTGCATTTGATAAGCGACCAAGCTTCCTCTTCATCAACTTAGGTCTAGGGAGGGCCAAGAAATGGCTGCTGAGGACTCAGTAGGTAGACCTATAGGCACCTCCAAAACCTCCACCCTTAGCTCACAATGATGGTGAAGTTGAAAACAGTTCGTGAAACTATAGTACTTGAGCAGGTCTCGAACCGCCGTCCTACAAAATGCTAGTCAGAGACGTTTCCAATAGACTACAATGTATTAATGACCATAAGCCTTTGAAACAATCATCATTTGTCCCTTGCTTTGTCCGAGTGAGTTTTATTTTAACCAGTTTGTATGATCCCAGTTCGCACAATTAGATATGAACTACTTCTTGAAAAGTGTTAATCTAGTTTTTGTGGGCATAAATATGAAACTTATAGCATAAAAAAAAAAAAACATTGCACGTTATATAAGTAAATTACATGGATTGCACTGATAATCTGCATTGAAGGAAATGCGGCTTATTGGTGAATTGAAATTGAAATGAAACCTTAGGCCTAGGCCTTCATGTTACGGCCTTGAAATGGTATACAGCAGTACTTCACGGTTAACAATAAGATTTGAAATACTGTACTTCAAACCTTAAAAAACAAAAGAAGCCTTATCTACATAACTTTATCATGTGAAGTATAGGCCTACTCAGTTGAAGTTTTAGTGAGCCGTGCAGGTAGACATCGATTAGCTCTACGATTGGTAATTAAGCAGAAGCTTATATACAATACTGAGAGAACTTAAAATAGAGATACAACAAACCTTCTTTCTACAATAATTTCTATCTTCATTAGCTTTTAGATAAACACATTGATATCCCACAACGAATAAAGAATAGGCCTAAAAGTTTCGCCCACCACTAAAAGTGTTTGACAATCGTTAATCACTGATTATGTTACAAAGAAACGTGATATTCTCAATTCGATTAGATTTCAATTCATGGTTGGACTACTATTGCACAGCTTTACCTTACCTGATAATGAGAACTTGGATAATAAGGTAGACGAGATAAAACAGAGAGAGGGGGAGAGAGAAGCAGACTGTTGCACACGTTCAACGACCACCTTACGACAACTGACTCACTGACAGTGACTCACTGTCCACTGACTCACTGAGTCGAAGTTGCAAAGGAAAGGACAGAACATTATGTAGACTATCTTACATAGCGGAATAAACTGTCGTATTTTTAACTAAACAAAAATCGTTGATATTTATTCTTCTAATTCATATTTCTTTTCGATTTAAAAAGGCACATATATTTAAAGCATTAAAACACATACTCACACATGCACTATATATATATATATATATATATAAAAAAAACAAGTATAATTTGTTCAGTATAGGAGATTTCAAGACGAGCTAACGGCTCTTGGCATCTTCCTCCAAACTTCTCCATAGTTGTTGCTATGTTTTATTAGCTCTTGTTTATTTTTATTTTTTTCACGATCTGTTCTCTATTTATTTTCAACTTTCCTTTGCTCTAATTTTTCATTCTTAATGATCCGCAAATCTTCTGATCTACTTATATTATAGGAAGATTCTTTGATTTCCAGTTGAGAAAATAGTGACCATAGTACTATGCTTATATCAGAATCTGTTGTAGATGTGTTCATGATGAAATGTCGTTTCTATTCAGATTTGAAAATGGTGTTTATTGTCTA
>NC_090750.1:35166766-35184266 GCF_036898095.1 Palaemon carinicauda | reverse complement strand
TTTTAAAGAATCAAACAGGAAATGATATCGCCTACATTTCTAGCACTTTATCAAATGGATTTACCAGTTAGATTAGTATTGGACGCATAGATTTAAGGGCAGTATTATCTTATGTTATGCCAGATGGAACAGAAAAAAAAAATTACATTCTCTTCTAGAGTATTGAACAAGGTAGAAAGGAATGACTCTCAAATTAATAAAGAAGATTTAGTAATAGTGTATGGATTTAAGAAATTTCATACGTATCTTTATGGTAGGATATTTTCATACTAGTTACAGATCATAAACCTTTATAGGCAATATTTGGGTTCAAAAGCAAATTTTCATACTTTTATTGCTGCAAGTCTACAACGTTAGGCATTTACGTTATCTGCGTACCAATGTAACATAGAATACCTACCTGCATCAAAGATTTGTAATGCAGATGCTTTATCTAAATTTCCAATAGACAATGCTTCAGAAGAGTATGATGACTGTATACTTTTATTATTTACCCATTACAGCGAAGGATATTGCTAAAAAAACCAAGAAAGACCCAGTACTTAGCACTTAGCAAGGTATTAGAGAGTTTGATAACAGATAGGGACCTAAGTGGAAAAGAAGAAAATTGTAAACAATATCAGGCTATTTGGAATTATACGAGTGAAACTCAAGGTTGTATCATGAAAGGATCCAGATTAGTTATTCATAGTTCACTGAGGAATAAGGTGTTGTCGGAAATGTATGCTGATCACCAAGACATTGTCGGATCAAAGTTTATTATATGGACCTTTGTCTGGTGGACAAGTGTAGAGTAGGATATTGAATTATTTGTAACAAATTGTATGAATTGTTTTATGCAACAGAACAATCTCTCGTTTGCTAGAGAGCAACCATGCAAGTTATCTAGGTATCCATGGCAAAGATTGCACATAGATTTTGCAAGTCCCTTTTTTATGTTATTTATTCTTGATAGTTGTGGACGCTTACAGTAAATGGCCAGAAGTAATTCCAATGAAGACAAAAACATCTTATGCAACTGTAAAAGAATTAAAGCAATTTTTTTATACACATGGTATTCCAGAAAGAATTGTAACAGATAATGGCTCACAATTCATCGTACAAGAGTTTAAAGAGTTTTGTAACGTGAATGGTGTTTAGCATACATTTTCAGAAACGTATCATCCTTCCATAAATGGAGTAGCTGAAAGATTTGTTCATTCATTTAAGCATAACATGAAGTGTCCAAAAACAAATTCGAGTGACACATTTTTCATGAATCAAAGTTCTTATTGTCATATAGAACAACACTGCACAGCACAATAGGTGGGATACCATCAAATTACTTGATGGGGAGGAAGATTATGTGTAAGTTAGATTTGTTGTATCCACGTTTGTAAAGTGATTTAAAAGAAAAAAGTTATAAACCAGTAGAAAATCTTCTAAAAGTAAGATATTTTTCCCCTTTATCTAATGTTATGGTAAATTACCTCAGAGAAGTGGGTACCAGCAAAGACTGTAAGCGATAGGAAATTTACATTATGATGTTCAAGTTAGTGGAAATATTGTAAAACTTCTTGTTTGATCAATTAGAGCCGTTAGAAAAATCTAGTAGATTATTTGTTTGTTAGAGATGGAAATTTTTAAGAATGAGTTAACTCAAATGAATCAAATATTAACCAAGATGCTCAAATGTCAAATGTAGATTAAGAATCTATTCATGAACCAGTACAGGATGGAGTTAGAGTACTTCCCAATAGTATGAATAGAGGGAAGCCACCTGAGAGATAGATTTGTAGTTTCTTACAATGTCAAGTTAAGGAGGACGAAACTGTTATTGAAAGTAATTTGCTGCATATTGCATTGATAGAACAGATATGAACACTGATATAAGTGTTGTAGCGTATGTTATAAATTATTGAATCCTGTATAAATTACCTCAAAGATAGAATGTGATTCTTCTTATTTTTGTGCTACAGGAGAATAGAATCTTTTAGAGGGATGCTCATCTGTTATTTTTATTTTATTTTTTATTTTTGATACAATAGTTTGTTTACATGACGTCAGTCATGAGTCAGAGCTGAAGTGTTATAAGGATTGCTGGCAACGGTCACAGTAATGTAGTTTGAGTAATAAATGCATTCTATAATATAGACATATCATTCAGAATCCCAACTGCTGGCGATGAAGATGGGATTAATACACAACTAACAACTATGGCGCATTCCAGTGCAGTAATCAAACTTCTATAACATTGATTCCCAGCATCTCTCTCCTCATGTTTTCTCAGTTTATTGATCATCTATCTATGCTCATGACATCACGACAGGTAGTTTTCAGCAGTACTAATTAGATGATTGTGTGAAATTGTTCTGTGGGTCCTATATCCTTAAGCATTGTATTCTAGGATAAATTATTTACTGATCTTGAATGTAAGTTTTAGGTCTCTATAATAAAGCATCTCTGCATAATTTCTAAGTCAGTGTTGATTAGGAATTTTACTGACTCTTTCGCCTTTGCCAAATTTTCTTTCATTAAATCAATTACTCTATATGTCAGACAGTTAAGTTTTAGGTTTAACTTTGTCAGAATTTCACCCAGCTCTTTTAGAGTAATTTACAATCTTCTCAGGTGAAACATGGGAAAACAAAACAATTCTTCTCAATAAGTTATAAGAGAAGGAAAAAAAAATAACTTACGGCATGTAGTGAAATTTTTCAAGTTGTATGTTATTGTTCCCATTGCCATGCATAGTAGCTCCCATCAGTTTGTATGTTTGTTTCTATTCTTTTAGCACATATCTGCAAAGTGCTTTATTTTTCACCCGAATGCTCAGTACCTCCACCCACTGATTTCGCTGCTTAATGGAAACACTGTAGTTTCTCTTAATGTGTTACTATTGGCTATTAGATTTTAGTAAGATCTGAATATAACTCCACACGATGCTGTTAGACTACTTTTAACTAATGATGTAGAAAGTTTGATCTTCCAGTAGAAACAAAGATTTCCACGCAGTGCATAATTGTATTTCACGTAGGCCTACAGGTAATTGATCGACTTTACTAGCAGTGTCGTGGTAAATCTAGAAAGAAGAAACTAAGAAGCATGTCCAGTGAATTTTCTGTGTGAGGCTAGTTTTATAGATAAGTTTTGTTTTGAATCTATACCATTGCATTGTTTTTACACCAGATTTGTATAACTCATACTCTGACTATTAAGGTAAGTCATTGCAGACTTAGTCTCAGCCTAAGCTAGTCATTGCAGACCAAGTCTCAGCCTATAGGGTAAGGAAGGATACGGCTGTTGGGCAGTTTGTAGGTTATTGGGTCACTGAATTTTTGTCTGGCAAAATAAGAGTCCACTTGGCGAATGCTCGTAGAGCAATAGGTACTGCTTGCCAGACCAGAGGAGCACTGATACCGTGTTTAATAGCAAGCTAAGAGAGCTGCGGCAAAGAAAAGACCAATAAGTAAATAATTGGTGCTGGTGTGATAACCAACTGTTGGATGGTGGTAATCGAATAACAATACTTCTCCGGTAATAGCATCAGGACACAGTAAAACAAAGAGAAAACAAATGGAAAAAAGGGTTTTCATGAAAAAAAAAAAAAAAAAAAAAAAAAAAAAAAAAAAAAAAAAAAAAAAAGCCTGTTTATGACTCAAAATTTTTTTACCAGGTTTTATTCGCAAGTATATTCCCCTGCAGCCCCAAGATTACCCATTGTATCCTTTATTTATACCATTTGAGACCTCTACTTCTCCAGAAAGATTAATCATAATTTTCGTATCGGTCATAACACATCAAGACCGGGTAGGCTTAGAAGTCCACATAGCCGATCTCAACTGTCTGAATTCGAGAAACGTGATCTATCTCCCGTGTGCGGATGGGAGGCCGAATGCACTATTGCCGACAGACAGGATGCCGAACCCAAGATGCCGAAAAGACACAAAGCCGAAAGGACATGAAACCGAACGGTCGTAAAACCGAACAGTCATGGAACCAAACGGTCATAAAGCCGAATAGTTGAAAATTAATGACAGAAAGAAATTTTGAAAATATAAATAAAACCAAGTCACCTATACAGTTTGACAATGGAGTTCATTAAGACAGGACGTGGTGGACGGAAGCTCCTTTATAATGGATATACTTACATTGTTGATAAAAAAGTTAATGATACCACATACTGGAGATGCGAGAAAAGAAAAGTATGTAAAGGAAGAATAATCACAAAGAATGCTACGCGGCCAGAAAGTTCTTCAGGTCATTCACGTCCGCCAGATAGTGCTCACACAAGTGTTCTAAAAGCTTTGGATGATATGAAAACAAGAGCCAAACAGACAGAAGAGGTTACAAGCAGTGTAATTAATAAAACCATTGGTGAATTGCCTCTAATCATTTGTGGCTCCCTACCAAAAAGAGAAACTCTTGGACGAATGGTAAGACGTGTAAGAAATGTTAACGATAGTGAAGATTTCAACATAACAACGCGTGGAGAAAACTTTCGTCTCTATGAAACTCAAACTGTTACCATTTTTTCGACAGAGAAGAATCTAAAATTATTATCGAGAAAACAGACATAGTTTGCCGATGGCACCTTTGACTCTGCTCCTCTCGGGAAACAGCTCTTTACAATACATGCAATTATTTCGGAGACCAAATCCCTGCCATAGTGTATTGCATAACAAGTAAAAAAGATGAGAAAACATATGACAAAATCATTACATTTTTTAACAACAAAGGCATTCCCGAGCCCGATTCAATAATAGTAGACTATGAGCGAGCGACAATAAACAGCATTAAAAAATCTTTCCAAATACATCCATAAGAGTATGTTTCTTTCACTTTGGACAATGTTTATGGCGAAATATTCAGTCTTGTGGATTACAGCAATGGTATCTCGAACTCAACAATGCTCATTTCATTAAGCAGTTATCAGCTCTTGCCTTTGTTCCACCTCTATATGGGCATGAGATGTTTGACCAGTTAACTAGTTCGATAACTGCTGAAACTGAAGACTTGTTAAATTATTTTTTAGTGTATCATGAAAGTATCTGGTTAGGAATAGCGCAGAGAGGACGTCGAAGGAGACCAATTTTTGATGTGGATGTATGGTCTGTGTACAATAGAGTTCAAGATAATTTACCGAGGACCAATAATTCCCTGGAAGGATGGCATCAAGCATTTAACCCTGGATAGGTACGCTCCTCGGACACCCCTTTAAGGGTATACTCGGACGCGAACGACCCCGACGCCAAAAAAAATTCTTGAAAAATCAGTTTTTGCAGTAACCTCCTTTTTTCTTTTGCCAAAAAAAAACTTCAATGAATGCTTAAAACAACTGTAAAGATAAATACTACTCATCTGCAGAAAAACTATTTATTATAAATATTTTAAAAAATTAAGTAGAAAAAAAAGACCTGACATAAAAATTCATAAAAAAAAAGTTTATACATATATACACAAATCCTTTTAGGAATTGATTCTTGAATGTTTAGGACACATCTTGATGTATTTTGGATGAAGTCAGACCCATGGAGGTGAAGATCTGAAATGAGAAAAAAAGGGTAACTTTTTTTGGCCAAAAAAATTTGTCCAAATTTCATGAATTTTTTTGGGTACCCAAATGAAATAGGAAGTGGCTAATTTTTTTAGGGAATAAACATATGTTATCCTAAAATAGAAATATGTAAAAAAATCTTCATTATTTTGTAAATTACATTTATATCAGGGGCCATATCTAAAGGTAATTTTTTGAGTACTTAGAAATTTCGTAAAAAGATACATATATTTAATATATAATATGATATTTATGCAGGTAAAAATATACCAAAATATCACAAATTCTATAGGGAACAAGAATATATATAGATAGGGCAGCTTACGCTTCGGATATGTCCACAAAATGGCCGCCAACCACACTGACTCAGACTCCCTAATCTGCCACTTGAAATGTAGGAAGGGTATGTCAATTTCAAGGTGTTATTTACTAATCTAATTATTATTGGATATGCATAAAAATTGTATGGTGGGTTGCTGGATAATTGTCGATTATTTTACGACTATAAGATTAAAATTCTGACCCAAAAAAATTTTCTTGAAGGGAAATAAAATCGAAAAAAAAAATGTAAAACAATATAATATTTTAGCTAAAAAAAATTTGATGATATTCAATCAAAAAAAAAGTAAACAAAATTTTCCGACAAATAAACATCTAGAGGAATCATTACTCTGTGATAGTTCCTTAGTACGTAGTAATTTTGAAAGAATTGGGAAAAAACGAAAAAATGGCAATCACCGGAAAATCGAACACATACCTATATATACGCCATATCTGGCTAAAAAAAAAAAGATAGGCATGGGTAGCCAGATCATCTAGAAACACTTTCCAACACTATAAAAATGTAAGTTTTGCGACACTACTTGCCAATTCCTTACGGTAACATGACTAAGCGAAAAAATGCAAAACAAATAAAAAGGGGCACTCGCGGAAAAATGGCTAACATTCTAATATACGGCATTTCAGAAAAAAAAAAATTCAGCCACGTGCTAGGCAAACCATCAAGGCACATTTTCCGACAAATAAACATCTAAATGAATCATTACTCTGTGATAGTTCCTTAGTACGTAGTAATTTTGAAAGAAATGGGAAAAAACGAAAAAATGGCAATCACAGGAAAATCGAACACATACCTATATATACGCCATATCTGGCTAAAAAAAAAGATAGGCATGGGTAGCCAGATCATCTAGAAACACTTTCCAACACTATAAAATTATAAGTTTTGCGACACTACTTGCCAATTCCTTACGGTAACATGACTAAGCAAAAAAAATGCAAAACAAATAAAAAGGGGCACTCGTGGAAAAATGGCTAACATTCTAATATACGGCATTTCAGAAAAAAAAAAATTCAGCCACGTGCTAGGCAAACCATCAAGGCACATTTTCCGACAAATAAACATATAAATGAATCATTACTCTGTGATAGTTCCTTAGTACGTAGTAATTTTGAAAGAAATGGGAAAAAACGAAAAAATGGCAATCACAGGAAAATCGAACACATACTTATATATACGCCATATCTGGCTAAAAAAAAAATAGGCATGGGTAGCCAGATCATCTAGAAACACTTTCCAACACTATGAAAATATAAGTTTTGCGACACTACTTGCCAATTCTTTACGGTAACATGACTAAGCAAAAAAATGCAAAACAAATAAAAAGGGGCACTCGCGGAAAAATGCCCAACATACTAATATACGGCATCTCAGATAAAAAAAAAAAAGACATGCACGTGTTAGCCCAACCATCAAGGCACACTTTCTAACACATAAACATGAAAAAAAAATCAATAATATACGGCAATTCCTTACTACGTAGTAAATTTTTACAAATATTGAAAAAAAAAAGTTAAATACCCAATATACCAATAACTACGTCGTATCTGACAAAAACAAAGTCATGCATGGGTAGCCAGATCATCTAGACACACTTTCCAACACTAAAAAAGCAAAAGTTTTACGACACTATTTCGCAATATCTTACGGAAAAATGACTTGGCAAAAAAATGAAAAAAAAATGAAAAAGGGGTACTCGCGGTAAAATGCCCGACATTCTAATATACGGCATCTCAGATAAAAAAAAAAGACATGCACGTGTTAGCCCAACCATCAAGGCACACTTTCTAACACATAAACATGAAAAAAAAATGAATAATATACGGCAATTCCTTTCTACGTAGTAATTTTTACAAATATTGAAAAAAAAAAAAAACAGAAATTGGTAACCGCAGTTAAATACCCAATATACCAATAACTACGTCGTATCTGACAAAAACAAAGTCATGCATGGGTAGCCAGATCATCTAGACACACTTTCCAACACTAAACAAGCAAAAGTTTTACGACACTATTTGGCAATATCTTACGGAAAAATGACTTGGCAAAAAAATGAAAAAAAATGAAAAAGGGGCACTCGTGGTAAAATGGTCCTCGTGGAGATGAACGACATTTTAACTAAAAAAAAAATCATGCACATGGTAGCCAAACAATCCACCAAGACTTTCCACAACTGATAACCTATACAAGTTGCACAATTCTACGACAATTTCATAATACGTAATAACTTTGATAATTATGCAAACTACCTTAGAAGGGTAAACTCGGTCGCGCTCGACCCCGACGCGTCTCAGAAATCGGGGAAGGAGTACAGCTACAGCAATGCACATCTGGACACTACTAGAGCGTGTAGGGGAGACACCTCCTGCAGGTCGATCACCCACAAATTCAGTCACGGGGGTAAGTCACGTGAGAAAAACCTGTTTTTTTTTGACGCTCGGGGTCGCGAACGACCCATCGTACCTATCCAGGGTTTTAAAAGAAGCCTCAATGTAACCCATCCAACAGCTTCAAAGCTACTAAAAGTTATTCGAAATGAGTAGGCAGCCAATTAAATTTTAGGCATTGATAGGAATTGACATTTCAAAGCCTAACCAGAAATACATCATGAATGATCGCATAAAAGCTATTTGCAATTCTTATGATAAAGAAGAAGGCTTAGAGCTTTTACGAGCTATAGCTAATAACTTGTAATCTTTTATCTTTTTTATCTTTTACCTCACAACTTGTAATCTTCTATCTTTTTTATCTTTTACCTCACAACTTGTAATCTTCTATCTTTTTTATCTTTTACCTCACAACTTGTAATCTTTTATCTTTTTTATCTTTTACCTCACAACTTGTAATATTTTTGTTTACATTTTTTACATAATTTTGAATAAAATTTTGGCATTAAATTTTATATATTTTTAACAATTTATTTTTTGAAATAAATAAAAAGTTTGCTTATTTTTTGAGTTGTTAATGATTTTGACCTTTGCTAACTTTAAGTAATAAATATTTAATCAGTATTTAGTATTCAAGTGACCGAAGAGTCAGAATGAAGTATTAAATGTTCACTATCTTTTTCTTTATATTTTTTAACCATTCGGCTTTATGACCGTTCGGTTCCATGACTGTTCGGTTCCATGACTGTTCGGTTTTACGACCGTTCGGTTCCATGACTGTTCGGTTTCATGTCCTTTCGGTTTTGTGTCTTTTCGGCATCTTGGGTTCGGCATCTTGTCTGTCGGCTCATTCAACCATCGAACGTTATACTGAAATATTTAATAGATCCAAATTATCGGGAAAAGATCATTAACCCATGCAGGTCGTCCTTATTGGTCATACTTCGAGCTTTCAACGGGCAAAGAAAGAATTTGAATCATCGCAGTAGCGGCAACGACGATAATCTCGAGGACATGCCCTACAAACTAAATGTTTTGTCCTCTCAGTAGTCAGGGTGAACCCATGGTTTCGGATATTTACGTGAATAAGATGGAGTAAATATATGACAACATTTTCCCTTCAGTTAAGGATTATTTAGGCAATTTTGTTCAAATACATTATGTCATTATTTTGCTTAGAACATTCAGGCAGGGATACGGAAAATTTTAAGTGACCTTTGTGTGTGTTGCATTGTATTAATTTTTTCCATTTGTTTTTTCTTTTTTACCTTAAAGGACATCAGACATGATTCAATCCATCTTTGTCCATACGTTGACTAATCCTTTTATTCGCAGGACAGCCAAGTAACGTTATGTTTTACATTGTTTGACTCCTTTTTTAACATTTAACTATACTGGGAGAATAAAGTCATAGAGTAGGTTTAAAGTGATCATCGATGTTGAGTGATAATTTTTTATTTTATCTATTTTCTTTTTTTCGAAATTGTATTGAGTCTACATTGAACTATCAGGTAAATCTCTAATGCGAATTATACAGACCCGTTTGGATTCGTCCCTCAGAAGCAATTGAAATATTCTCATACTCCAGCTACGTTGCTCAAAGGTTTCACGGGTTTTTAAATTAAAGAAACTCAGTCCTGGATAGCTGATTGTAAAGATACAATGGAAGTGAACTCTTCTTAATTTCTCTGTTTCTTAAGAGAACAATGCATACCCGAAGGTTCACGCCTTCAGGTGAATTTTAAAATATCTTGACCCATACGGTAATGCTCCCTACCCTCTTCCTGCGATATTCTCTTTGCATTTAATTATTATCCAGCACTCTCAGTTGAGATGTATTATCCCGTGTTAGGTGAAGCGCCTGAAAGATGTGGTGGTATTGTTGTTACTGACAAATCCATTAGAGTAGATGTTAAACTAGCGTTACCTAAATGTATTTACGCTTTGCAAGAAATGCTATGTAGTTTGTAGATGTATTCAATGCAAAGGTCCTTGATTTGATAAAATGCATTTTATATCTAAGATTATCTTTGGTGGGATGTCTCTGTAAGGCCTAAACAAAGTGGGCATGGTCTTCTGCATCCTAATTTGACTACCAATCTTGGTTGTCTAATTCATGTTATAAATTATCTGACAACTAATCGCCAATAATTGGGAATTTTTACATTTATATATAGCTAAGCTACAATCTAGCTGTAAAAGTGGGATGCTATAGGCCCAAGGACTCCAACAGAAAAAATAGCAGAGTGAGGAAAGGAAATAAGGAAGCATAGAATAGTGTGCCTGGGTGCACCCTCAAGCAAGAGAACTCTAACCCAATACAGTGGAAGACCATGGTACAGAGGCTATGGCACTACTCAAGACTAGAAAACAATACAGCAGTTTAGTTTCAGAGTATCCTTCTTCTAGAAGAGCTACTTACCATAGCTAAAGAGTCTCTTCTACCCTTACCAAATGGTAAATAGCTACTAAACAATTACAGTGCTATAGTTAACCCCTTAGGTGAAGAAAACTTGCTTGGTAACCTCGGTGATGCTATGTGTATGAAGAAAGACGAGAATGTGTAAGGAATAGACCAGACTATTCAGTGTATGTGTAGGCAAAAGAAAATTGAGCCATAGCCAGAAAGGGATCCAATATAACACTATCTGCCCAGTCAAAGGAACCAATAACTCTCTCAACAGTAGCTTCTCAATGGGTGGCTGGTGCCTTGACTAACCTACTACCTGTAGATAGGTAATTCCTCTTATGCAAATGAAGACTGAAAGTGGTTGCAAAAAGATACTACAAGATGTTTGTGTGACAATTCCATCCTCCCGTAGTGTAAGTCACGGCTTGCATTTGTTAGCCAAGCTATTCAATTTGAAGTACATCACCTTCTTACATGAATTAAAGGATAGCAGTTTTCCACATCATTGGGTATTTTCTTCTATTGTACCTATTGAAAACCTCCCTGGTCCTTCTACAGTCTTGGATTAGAGTTTTCTTGTTTAAGGGTACACTCGAGAACACTATTCTATTTTTTTCCTTATTTCCTTTCCTCGCTAAGCTATTTTCCCTGTTGGACCCCTTGGGCTTATTAGTATATGGCTTTTCCAACTAGGAGTGTAGCTTAGCTAGTAAAAATTATATTCCAATAGCAGTCTATTTTCAGAACTATACAGTAGACCTACACCAAAACATTCCACCTGAATAAGTATGTGCATAAGTTTTAGATCTTTAAACTAATTTAAACATGACATAAAACAGCTGCTTTCAATGTAAAATACTATGTATTCCCAATTCCATTTAGTGTTCAAGTAAAATGCATCAGTCACCTTCAACCAAACTTAATGCCTTCATTTTAAAACTCCTCCATTCACCGTGAGGATGAAATTGACAACAGACACATCACAAAAAACATAGTTACATTGTTCAACTGCTTTTTTAACTCACTAAAACTATTAGAAGGGTAATTACATAACATCTCCTGTTCATTTAAAATAAAAATAAAAATTTGTAAACAGTTAGATAGAAATAATGTTTCTAAGTCGATGGGATAGAAAGTATGATAGCAGACTAGGCCTAAGCCGATTTAATCATATTTTAAATCCATCTATAATTAGAAATACAAATAGCTATATATGTATATGGAGCCTATAGCCAAACTATAGATACTAGATTTTAAGATAATATCTACTTTCAGTTTAGGGTGTTATTTTTATTATTCTCAAGTAAATCTTACTCATTTCTTATCGTTCAATTATATATGTTATGGAAGATAATATTCCTAAAAGTATTAAATCATAAATTTCCTGAAATGACTTTATAACGAAAACATAAAATAAAAAATAAACAGTTTTTCATGGTGGTTATATATATTATAGCTATCCTTAAATAAAGTTTTCTCTAAATCAAAAGTTATAGCGTTTTCTTTTTTTTTAAGTCTTCTGATACAGGGGCAGCTTGCTTATTCATTTTACGCGTTTATATCCATTAGATATTTAATTATATTCATGCGAATATCTTCTGAACTCCTATTATATTTAAATCAATCTATCGGAAGAGTTTTTTTTTTTTTTTAATATTATCCTAAGCAAAATAATTGAATATAAAGGCTATAGAACATAGACTATGGTGGAGGTCTCTGATTGGTTGAGCAATTCCTTAACCAGAGGGACAATTTTTGCAGAATTTATCCCCAAATCTGTGAATTTTTAGAGGTGTTTGGGGACATCAAGTGTGGGAATTCCCATACGTATGGTAACTGTAAAGCACTCTCTAAATACTCATGAATAATTTAGTTTTCAATAAGATTTATAATGACTGAGAATGACGTAGTTACGTTCTATTGCTGTCCTTTAACATGACATTCATTACAATTATAATTTGTTTAATATATCTTTCAGAGCACAAACTGTAATCAGAATATGAGTTCATAAGTTAAAAACTAAATTTTACTGTTTTTGGTTTCACAAATAGAATAATTAAAAGTAAATACAGAATATATTATAATCATAGAAGATACAGGAGTACATAATACAACGTTTAGTAGGCTACAGATTTAATTGTGTTGAAAAATTACTTCTGCTTTGGGGAAATTTTAGGGAATGTCTAGTGATGTCCCTGACAGTGTAGACAATAGAAGAAGGCTCATTTCTGTCCCAGACTCAGAGAGAGGAAGAAGGAAGTCTTGTCTTTTGACTTGTGATTCTGTGAACAATGGAGACTTTATTGGGTAAGAATGGACACATTCTACAACATTTTATTGTTTCAATTATGCTCTCTTTGTTGTCTTATTACTCAAAACAATGGATATTAGAATATTTCATAGGTGCTATAGGTTTTCATGTTTCATGATTGATCGCAAACCATCTTTTATTGGCGAAGAATTTTTATGAAATTAAATTTCCCAAAATGGCCCTTTTTAGCATGTGGTGGTGATTCCTTAATCAGTGAAAGGTTATGAAATGAGATTGTTTCCAGATGTGGCTTTAACATTTCAGTTAACAATAGGATGGTGTATAATTGTAGCTGTGTGGTTTGAGTTCCAATTAAGGACACTGTAATCACCTACAATCGTATTTGTTATTAAAAAAAGGAATTGAGATAATGCTAATGCCTATAGCCGTAGGCCTAGATTTTATAATCCAAATCAAATGTTCATAATGTCTACTTTCTGTGGATTTTTTGTTTCCGTGATTGAAATATAGGGTCGTATCATTTTAATATCTGCTCAATATTTTAATAAAAAAGGGAAGCACTTTTTTATCACATACTTTGATTCATTTGCTAATAAATTTGATGAGATTTTTTTTTTTTCACAATATAAATGTCATGAATGTGATAGTAAAACTATGGTGACTACTGTAACATGTGCAAATTATTTGCATTACAAAAATTTAATTAGGAAACGAGAGTTTCAGGTGATATGTGTTGGAAAGTTAATCGTTAGTTAAACAAAAATATAATTCGGCGAACAGCTCAATATTCTCACAACCGTTATTTTACTAAAACACAAAATTAATAATTTGTTGGAACGCGTTATACATATACTGTATAAATACCCATATATCATTCGTTTTAATACAAATACATTCAATCATTGAGACAAATATATAAGCAACAGTAATTTTGCTTTAAGAAACAACCATTGTCTTGTTTTACACGAGTTTGACAACTAAAACAGTATCAGTCACGCCCACTTCCAGACACACGCACCTGTGCACGCGCGCCTGCGCGCGCACACTCTTTCTCTCTCTCTCTCTCTCTCTCTCTCTCTCTCTCTCTCTCTCTCTCTCTCTCTCTCTCTCTCTCTCTCTCTCCCCCGAGGTGAATACTTGAAGGTAGTAAGCATCTACTATGAGATTCAGGGCCTCTGTAACACGGTTTTTTGGACTTTGCTCCTTATCAATGCATCGGATGTAGCTGAAAGTTGACATATGTATATTTTACAACCACACATAAATTTTGTCAACATTATCAATAACCTAAACCCGATAGTTTTAATTTTTATAGAGTAAAAATTATCTAGCCGACGCCATGGCCAGTGATAACGAGCCAAGAGTCGAAAACATTCATTACGTAAGCAATGTAAACACCTTTTGACAAAATTTTGCCCCGCCCATCCACCAGACACCCATTCACCTTCTTCCATCGGCTCTGAAACCCATAACAGTCAAGAATGGCTAGCAGATTTGGAATTGCCCCCGTGGGTGCAAAACTGCATTTATCTTACGACTTGCAACTTTATACAGTCAAGAGAAAGCAGGTGGCCATATTTACTATAGCCTGAATAGGTAATTATTCAATTTCTAGTTTAAATCCAATGTTTATGGTCTGATTTGTATTTAGCGTAATATGATTATAATACTTGTAATGTCATTCAGGCTTTTGAACATTTCCATTAGCTATTCACTATGCCACCAAGAGAGAGAGAGAGAAAGAGAGATTGTATGTAAACAGTCTTTATATAACTATTTTTGTTAGAATAAGAATTTTGTGCTAAACTCTCCATCAGACCAACGGATCATCCGATATGATTTTTTTTCTTCCTCTTAGGCCGTACGACCGTGTTGGCTATGTTTTGGGCATGACTGCATTTTGTAAATAAATCATGAATAGTTTTAGGAGTTTTATTTGTACATCTAATGGGAATTTATAGAAGTAAAGTGAACATAATTCATTTATCCTTTAATATAATTACTACATGTAGCAAACAAATAGTAGTAAAGATGATAATGCAATGAAGGAATGATACCATACTTTATCTTTAGCTTCAACAACGGCAATAACATACCCAGTTGCCATAATTTGTCAGCTTAATGAAATAACCTATCATCTAATGTTAAACTTAATTTCTGAGGAGGCCATGGCTTATTGCACAGTGAAAAAACATAACAAAGACTTTATGAATGGCGCAACGATACATAATTGTGGGTGGGGTATCTGTGCTAGCGTAATAATACTACTGTAGCAGTAGTGCCGCAACAATAGTATACATGAATTAAACGTTTAGGCCAACTGCTGGGATCCTTGAGGATCATTTAGCACTTCTTACAACTACTCGAGAAATGAGTTTTTATAGCCAGAATTTAAATTTTCTGATCCAACAATGCCCACGAATAGCCTTCAGTGTTATCCTGAATTATAACGAGGCCAAAGTGGGTGGAGCCTCATGAAGTCATCATTCTGACGATAATTATTGGTGAAGGTTTAAAGCCAAAATACGGTACCCCCGGCTTCTATTTTTTTTTCTCAGTAAATAGGTAGGTAGATAGACAATAAATAAAAATTGCTTGACATTGGATATAGCAGTTATCAATGAGCTTGTCTACTACGTTTTGGAAAATTACCAACTATTCCCTACACCTTGTCAATCTGATTGTGACCTATAAAGTAGACTATAATTTCTTAGGAAACTTATTTTGGGAGTTCGACTAATAATCGAAGTGTTTTTGTATTTATTAACATATTTTGTTGGTTTGTTCATTATGACAATTATCAGTGGAGAGGTTTCAGAGTTCATAAAGGTGTACTGCTTTGCTTTTATTTAAATTTTTGTGTCATTGTTGGCAGAGGTATAGCCTTCGCTACGTATAGCCAATCATCGATCGAGAAAGAGGGAAGAAATGCCGTCATAAGTTACGTAACGAGTGCGTTCGAAACCTTTTCTCTAAGTAAGTTGGCCCGTCTTCAAAAAACGTCACTTTTACATTATCAGTACCAAATTTATTCAACCTACGTAATGCAGAATATAGTCAAAATTTATGTGGAGATATAATGTGCATTCTGAATAAGCGTTATATTTATGAAATTCATAGATAAAAAATTATTGCGAAAAAACCGTGTTACAGAGGTCCTGAATCTCATAGTAATCCATTTAAATGTTAAATATTTGGAAGTGTATCCCAAGATATAAATTATTTGAGAGTTTGGATTAAGTCATCTCAGCACATGCAATTACACAGAAGTGGTTAATAGAATAAGAGGCTTAGTTTTGATTTTAAGGGACTCTACACCACCAATACATTGAAATCTAAGTTAAACAAAAGCAGGAAATTATTGTGATAAAAGCAAAAGTAGCAACATGGCTTTTTTTATTTCGTTTTTTGGGGAAATATTTTTTGAAAACCTTTATTGAAACTATTTTGTATCAAACTATCATCACTAATTACCTCGTTAGTTAATGACTAAATTTTTACCCTGAGGTGGGAGGGTGTTCTTGCCTGTTTCCTGACTAACCAGAGTAAGTGGTTTGCGCTTCGTTCAAGAGGGCGGGACTAATCGTTGTCAGTGAATTCTCAAAAAATCAGTTTTTTTTTTTTTTTTTTTTTTTTTTTTTTTTTTTTTTTTTTTTTTTTTTTTTTTTTTTTTTGAAAATGGGAAACCTAACTTAGTAATTAATACTAAGCCTTCGTTTGGTAGTAAGGTAAAAAGCTGAATTTGTTTCTTATTAATTAATTTTGTTACTAAATGAGGATTAGCTTTATTTGCGACAATACCTTTTTTATGAAAATTGAAAAAAAACTGGTTTTTAATGATCCCCATTATTGCATGAAATGTCGATGCTGTCTTTCAAACTTTGTGGATTGGGCAATTTGAATCGAGGCGTGACTTTACTCTAATAATTATCAGCAAAAATATTTTGATTTTAGTAGTGGTTATAAAGGAACAGTTATTTCTCAACCATGTTAAAATGAGTGGAGATGCTATAGCAATTGATTTTAATCTAACTTGGCGTAACAATTTTTAATTAATTGATTGTTCACATTTGAAAATGTGGTAAAGAATGACTCAAAATAGTTGAGCATTGGTTCCACGATTGTGGAATGTAGGCTGTGATATCATACAGCAGTGGCAATCTTTATTTCAAGTTATTATTTAGGAACCGAATTCAAAAGTACGTCTTTGTTAAATCATGCTTGTGTTTTTAGGTGATATGGGCAGTCTTGCATGAGTTGCTCAACTGGCTCATTATTAGTATTATTATTATTGTTATTGTTGTTGATAATCGTGGCTTTTCCTAAAGAAATTCATAAATCTGTTTAACCAGCTACTGTAAATAGCCTGTCAAATAGTTGAGTCCATACTTTACTTTACATTTACAATACGGTCTGTTTTCCTGGTCCTACAAAAACAGTTTATCGCATACATATATTCTAACGTATTTTGCATAACACACAATTCAAATGCTTTCGTTCTAAAACCGGGCCATGATTTAGGCTTAGTATTTATTTCCTCTTTATTAGCTTCGAG
>NC_090750.1:35159266-35161766 GCF_036898095.1 Palaemon carinicauda | reverse complement strand
GTCAACCAATTTGTGAGTGAATGACTTTGTGATAGTCTAAAGAACAACCATAGCTTATTCAAGTCAGCTCAGAGGGTAAAGGATATAAACTGAAATTGAGAAGATACAACACCACTTATGTGGCAATTTCTGTACATACAAAATAGAAAATACATGAAATAGACTTCCACCGGATGTAATAAACAGTAACACAAGTTCAAGGATAAGCTAGACAAGATCATAAGAAATCTCTAAATACCTAAACTAAATCGCTCTACCCAAGAGCAAATGGAGTCTCCGCGGATGGACTAAAAGTCTTTTGAGACATCCAAAATCTTTGTAACTCGCTCGTGTATTCTGTTATCTTTCAATACGCACAAGTGACCTCATCATGACTACTCATCCAAAATTACCCTCTTCTAAGAATTTGCTATGGTGACCCCTTGTAGGTATTCTACTAGTAATCCTTCCATTTACGTGGATTTAAATCCATTATCCAGTCGAAATCCTTCAGTCCTACTGGTAATTTATTTCCCCAATTTCAATTGTTCCAAAATATAATTTTTTTCTATACAGTTCTCGGCTATACTGGTTGATTAATTTGGTAGTTAAGAGCCTATTCGTCTTAAAGCTGTCGGTCCTATGAGAGAGAGAGAGAGAGAGAGAGAGAGAGAGAGAGAGAGAGAGAGAGAGAGAGAGAGAGAGAGAGAGAGAGAGAGAGAGAGAGAGTGGTCAACGTTTTCCTAATTGCATGATGGAATTAATGTGAAACCTCGTTGCCACATTCTCTCTCTCTCTCTCTCTCTCTCTCATCTCTCACTCTCTCTCTCTCTCTCTCTCTCTCTCTCCCAATTTATTAAGTGTACAACATATAGCAATTCTCTTATATTTTGGACAGCTCGTTCTGATAACTCAAGTCATTGCACAGACTCTATTCTAGTTTAAATAGGCAGCCATTGTAAATCAACTGGTGTAGGAGTGATACATTCTCGGGGTGGGACTCCCTTTTATCAACTTGCTTCTCTTTTTATTATGTTTTGCAATATCTTAAGTTGTCCTTTGAGTAGATCATGACTGAGCGAGTTTCAATAGTCAATCTCGGAAATAACACAGGAAATAAAACGGATTTATCATAGTCTTATTTTGCCTTACTTCTGTAGTGACGTAATCATGACGCCATTATAACAACATTTTACTGAAAATGACGACTGGACTAATCCAGTGTAGGTCAATACAAGCCTGACAATCGGTTAGCGCTTGTCCAAAGTTATTTCTGTTTGGTTTTTGAAAGAGAGAGACTTGACTTTCGTTATCCTTATTAGCCGAACTTACATATAAAGGTAAAGTTTATTTGATTTTGGGATTACCTGAAGATCCACCATTCCAAATTTTCTCACCTGTTCTAACCACCCCGGGTACGGCTATTTAGGGGATAGTAAAGATTAGTAAATCTTACTTTATTGTAAGGGTTGTTTTTCTAGTTCTATACAGCAGGGGAACCCTACTCTCTACAGTCTACAGGACCGCCACAGTCATTAATCATGTTCGTTTGAAAGCATTCAACATTTCACAATGCATATTGCTCGTTTATTGTTAAATCAGCACTGTCTAAAAACTGACACTAGTTTTTGTTCTCGGATGTATTTAAACTTACAATGGATATCTTTTTTGTTTTTATGCATAAAGTCTATTCCTTAAATTTTCATAGCTTGGTACGTTAGTTCTTAATTATGAAATCGAAGTAATTTATTGAAAACGTACGATAACACCCAAAATGTGAACTCGTTGACATGGATATTGTGTAACGATATGTTCACATAACTTCTCAAAACCCTTTTCAGAAACTGCCATCTCACAGGAATTACTGCAGGTAGGAGGTTAACAATTCTTGCAGCCACACAATGACTTTATATAGCATCTCTTTTAGGAAAGGAACACTCCAAAATCAAACTATTGCTCCCTGGTCTTTGGTAGTGCCATAGCCTCTGTACCATGGTCTTCCACTGTCTTGGATTGGAGTTCTCTTGCTTAGGGGTACACTCAGGCATGGTGTCGTCTTGTTTCTCTTCCTCTTGTATTTTGAAGATTTTATAGTTTACATGTGAAGGATCTGATTTAATGTAGTTACTGTTCTTGAAATATTTTATTTTCAGTGTTTATTCTTCTCCTGTAGTTTGTTTGTTTCCTTTCCTCACTGGGCTACATTTCCCTGTTGGAGCCTAGGGCTTATATCATCTTGCTTTTCCAATTAGGGTTATAGTCTAGCTTGTGATAACAATAATAATGATATATAGATTTCTTTAGTAATCCCAGGACCACCTAACGTTACTAGAATTGCTTAGAAGTATGTAACACATTCCCCACCCACCCCCAACCCCCACCCAAAAAAAAAGCTGTTGCAATCAATCGTAGTTTTTAAAGATAGGTTTACTTGGCAATTTACTTTTGTTTAATGGGAACTCGTGATTGGCAAAGGCAAGGGACAGTGACATTGGCCTAGCAAGCAGGACAATGTCCTCAA
>NC_090750.1:35148511-35151266 GCF_036898095.1 Palaemon carinicauda | reverse complement strand
ATATAATAACTACTTCGTGCTCTTTTTCCCTACCTGCCGTATTTACAAGTAGCGTTCGTCCACGAACAGAAAGTAAATAAACGAGATGATGAAAAGACAGATGAATAAAAAAAAAAAAAAAAAGTTTCTCCATATGGAAGATATCGAGATTGCTAACAAAAGGTAATCGCAAATATGTTTCCCAGTAGTAAAATCTGTGGAACTTTCGAAAGTTCAAATGTGTTTCAAATGCATGTCTATTGAAAAAGTTAACATGTTTATTTCCATAATTTATATATAACTTATTTATCTAACATTGTTACTGAACTTAATATCTTTTATTATTTTTTTCACCTGTTATTATAATTATTATTACAAGCTATGCTACAACCCTAATTGGAAAAGTAGGATGCTATAAGCCCAAGGGCTCCAAAAGGGAAAAATAGCCGAGTGAGGAAAGGAAATAAGGGAATAAATAAACTACAAGAGAAGTAATGAACAATCAAATAAAATATTTTAAGAACAGTGAAATTACATTAGATTTTTTATATATAAACTGTAACAACTTCAAAAAACAAAGGAAGAGAAATAAGATGAAATAGTGTGCCCGAGTGTACCCTCAAGCAAGAGAACTCTAACCCTAGACAGTAGAAATCATAGTACAAAGGCTATGACACTACCTAAGACTAGAGAACAATGGTTTGATTTTGGTGTGAGGTGCTTACCATAGCTAAAGGGTCTCTTCTACCCTTACCAAGAAGAATGTAGCCACTTAACAATTATAGCGTAGTAATTAACCCCTTGAGTGAAGAATTGTTTGTTAATATCTGTGTTGTCAGGCGTACGAGTAGCCTACAGAGGAGAATGTGGAGAGAATAGGCCAGTAAATTCGGTGTATGTGTTGGCACAGGAAAATGAACCAGAACCAGAGAGAGGGGGATTCAATGTAGTTGTCCTACTGTTTGGCCAATCAAAGGACCCAATAACTTTAGCAGTAGCATCTCAACGGGTGGCTGAGGCCCTGGCCAACCTACCACATATAGGTGTATATTTTAATTGTTACTTCTCTTTCCTTTCTGACCAGGGCTCCTTTCCCTGTTAGGGCCCTTGGCGTGTAAGATTCTGCTTTTCTAACTACGGTTGCACCTTGACTAGTAATGATAAAAATATTACTCCTAAACCTGAATAAAGAAGGTAGTTTGAACGCAAGGTGTTTGAGTAACATCAATCGATATTGTGATTTTAAATAAACTTTGGAAGCCAAACAGAGCACTGCGGCAGTGTGGTATAAACATCAAAAGCTACATTATTCATCATTGCACTGTAAACAAGAGAAAGAAATCCACTGTGACTCTTCAAAATGCTGACCACTTGGAATTAAACTAGGCTCAAATACATAACTTGTTATTTCATTCTCACCAGCGTAATAATATTTACCATTCTGCAATTCGGTTCAATGGAACTTACATACCAAACTCGTACTCTAAAAATGTCTAATGCGAATGTGTTCATATTTTGAATAATAATAATAATAATAATAATAATAATAATATTAATAATAATAATAATAATAATAATAATAATAATAATTCTTACATGAAAAAATAACAGGTAGTCCACGTTTAGACTATAATTATAGTGCAGTCCAGTCCGGGATGACCCTCTCTCTCACCAAAGGAGTCAAGTACGTTGCTATGAGTTTCTGCACGGTAGGCTCCATTAATTCTTATGTTATATTGGTCTATCTTACTATATCGCCATTATCTACCAGTATTATTGATAGTAATTCCTCAGAAAATATTTACTAACTTATCGATCGAATGACATATGACCTCCCGGTTCACTTACGTTAATTTACACCACCGATGTCTCCAATCCACGGTAGTGAATAATAATCTACAGTTCATGAGGAATAAAATGTAACTTTAATTCCCAGAGGATAAGATTATCTTCAATCCATTGACAAATAAATCTCCAAGCCTGGCCTAGGAGAAAAAAAAGGACGCTCGTTGGACACGACGATATAAATTCTTGAACATTATCGACATCATTCGACAACACCTTGATATTAGAAGTTGAACGATAAAGCGCTCTCTCAAGCATAAATTATTAGAATTTATTGATGAGCTAATGTGTTTATCTACTTACAATTTATCAATGAACTAATAGGCTCATTTACCTGTTTATTGTCTAAACAAATAATAATAATAATAATAATAATAATAATAATAATAATAATAATAATAATAATAATGATGATGAGGGCTGCCTCATTGGCGTTAATTTTATCAGACACCATTACTATTGCTGTCATCTTCCTCTTCTCAACGGCACTGCAATTAGCCAGTAACTGTGCTATTCTTATTCTTAGAGAGGATATATATTAATCAGCAATTGAATGAATTATTTACTTTAAAATAGTACATTGGCACATAAGCTTATGCACGAAGTCCAGGGGCTTTCCAGGGTTGGGGGTCAAGTTGCACCCCTTAATGCTTGAAATGCTTTGCAACTTGACCCCCCCCCCCATCCCCAACCACGACGAAGAAAGATTGAACACCGAACCCTGGAACACCACTGGACTTCGTACATAAACTTATGTGAAAATCTACACGTTTTTAAAGTAAAGAATTCATAACATTTGCTGATCAATATATATCCTCTCCAAGAATGAGAATAGGAGAGTTACTGGCTAATTGCAGTGCTGTTGAGAAGAGGAAGATAACAGCAATAGTAAAGGTATCTGATAAAATTAACGGCACTGAGCTAGCCATTA
>NC_090750.1:35133511-35143511 GCF_036898095.1 Palaemon carinicauda | reverse complement strand
GTTACAAAAATTTATGTTAAATGTGCAGCGAGAATCAAAAGAACGACGACACTCAGGGATATCGTCGTCAGATGTCTCTAGTGTTCCCCATGACAAAACAGATAAAGAGTTGGTATTCGCACTACTTCTACGATATGGGCGGAGCCTTCTCCAACTTTAGCAAATCAAAAACAGTAAAAGGTTGTCTTTGTTAGCAAAAGCATACCTATGTTAAAAATCGAGTTGCCATATTTCAATTCTGTATTATCATTTGACTCTCAACTATCCACTACAAATAAAAAACACTCACAAACACACACACACACACACACACACATATATGTATATATATATATATATATATATATATATATATATATATATATATATATATATATGTGTGTGTGTGTGTGTGTGTGTGTGTGTGTGTGTGTATCTTTATTTTTCAGTTACTACTTTTTCGTAGGAGCCAAGTAGACACTTTGCAGGGAAAGGTCGGGGGCAAAGACTATATACTGAAGGAAGATAGGAAGGCTCAAATATGAATGTTAATATACTAGTTGGCAACTCCAAAATGAACACAATAGTTTGACCGCTCAGTTAAATACTGGCGTTGTAGGTATTCATCGTTTGTCGTCTTGTTTGTTTATATTCAGAATTTGACAGTTGGCGCAACGAAATCATGGCGCCAACAGTTAGTAAGTCACACAGTGTGTTTTTTGCAATAAACGAAAAGAAACCGATCCTCATTAGGTGTTTCACAGGTTCCCTATGGACAAAGAACGGTGAGTACTAACAGTATAATACATGAAATATGTGCTACTAATGAGTAAGCCCCACTGATATTGGATATAAGATTAAGGCTAGGCATCCGCAATACACTTTTCTCAAACTTTTTTATTTAGTCATAAAGCTATTGAAATAATGTATATATCAGGACCCGACATATTTGTCGTTAGGAACATGTTTAGTGGTATGTATTATATTTAACTTTGATTTAACTTATAAGTGCATGAATATTGCAGCATGTTGACACACCTGAGTAGCATTACAGGGGTATACTGTTTCAACGTGTTATTTTGTTAGTGTTCCTTGTCTTATTTTTTTTTCTATTTTCTAAATAAAGACTAACATTTTACAGTATTTGTAACTGTATTTGTTTGTTTTTGTATTTTCATGTACTGTCTGTGCTTTCTATGTTTGCATAATTGTTCTGTCTTATGTTTGCACTATGTATTTAATTTTTGAAGAAAACCTTTTTTTTTTTGTATTATGTTCTCTCATATTTATAATTATATTAGAGTTTATTTGCATGTAATTCATAATGCAATTTTGGTTTGCATGTATGTTATTTTTTTACAGTTTTTATATGTGCAATATTATTTACCGAGTTATTTTTTTCTTATTTATGTATAATTTATTAAATTCCACTTACATGTGATCTATCTTGCATTTTTGGTTGGCTTGTATGCTACCTTATTTCTATTTCCAACCCCCTTTTGTTTATTTACTATGTGTGATACAATTTAGTGAGTCATTTTCTTCCTTTGTATATTTATACATTTATTAGTTTATATCACTAAAGAGTATATAGAGTGCATTATGCGTTTCAGTTTCAATAAAAAGAAAAATTACAATTGTGTTTGTTTACACCTTATATCTCCATCCTACAGTGGCCTACAAACTGTGATTAAATGTATGCCTACATATATGCACATATACAGTATGTTTTACTTTATTCGAGCCAGATATTGTAAAGAAAATTTAAAAATTATTGTTATATGCAATACTTGAATTTGCAAGAAATTTTACCGAATTATCAGAGATATAGCTATTAAGTTTCAGGAAAATAGTCTTAGAAACTTAAGGAAATGTATTCTTAATCAATATATGTACATATTTTCAAATTTGCAATTTAGTTATCTAAATTCTAAGAATACAATATACTGACGTAGTAATGCAAATTATGAACAAATATGTCGCAAGATTTACAATCGAATTCCATCTTATATTCCCGTAAGCATTACCGCTCTGAATGTTTGACCGCTCCCTCAATAGATGGAGTCATTCGTTTCGGATGGGAGTATCTGGCATCATTTCGGAGCACACTCATTTGGGTGCTATTAAGCTCAGCCCTCCTATCTTCCTTCAGTATATAGTCTTTGGTCGGGGGCAGAGATTCTTCTTACGACACCCCCCCCCCCCCCATTCCGACACAGGGAATAAGGACGGAAGTCATTTCTGTTTTAGAGGTTGTGGAAGGAGGTTAAATGTAGTTTCTTGATACAGCCTGTAAGATATTGTATCATTGCCTAAATGTTATCTGATAACCGGTAATATTCTACCAAATATTTCTAACGTTATTCATTATTAGTTGATTTGTAAAAAATAACAGCAGTAGAATAAAGTAGCTGCTGTTGTTGGAAGGTTGATAGGTAACGAAATTTAGGTATCAGCTTTGCATGATATATAGTCATTGATGGATACAATAGATACTGATGACTCCATAACACTTTGAATACAATCCTTATTTAGTATTTTGTATCGAAAATAAGTTATATTGAGGTGAAAGAGGACGCTATTACATTCTAGCAAAAGCTTTCAAAATTTTTTTCTTATTGACAAAGCATATAAAAAAGCTATCTAGTTTCAGAACGACGTAATTTCCGAAATTATGTCATGAAACTATGATATACTTATTTTCTTCCTAAAATGTAACCTCTAATTTGCCGAAAAAATACATGTCCAGATGGTACAAGAACACAATTATTCCCCATACTAATAACATGACTGTAATTTATCAATGATTATATAATTGCTAGTAGTGTTAAGTTGAGTAATTACACAGCTTGGAGATCAAACTGACTTCTTATCAATGTCATGCACAGCGTTCTTATAATCTTAATTCAAATAGGCTTAACCCTGTATGATAAAGTCCCTAGTTACCACAGCTGTGTGCGGCTGGATGTGGGCCTTTGGTCCGGGTGAGTTACTCCAGGAAGATGGGCGCTTAATAAGCGAAAAATGCATTACTATCCTTGAAGCTCTACTTCGGAGTGTTCGAGCAATAGCCATCCATACCGGCTCCTCAGCCTATCAAGGTAGTAGTTAAACCATAATTTCTACATCTGATGCAGTAAGCGGGGAAAATGAAAAAAGTTTCAGTTTGGAAAGCATATTTGTTATCATATGATAGGAGACTTTGAAATATAGTAGATTTTTCTATATTTTGTCTACTTTGTCCGTCTTCGTTTGAAATGAATAGAAACATGACATAACTATAGAAATACACTTTATTTCATAGTAGGATAATATCCTTCTATTGGAATCTTCAGTTTCTTTGATTTACAGGCTCATTAGGGATAGATAAAAAGGGTTTTAAACCAAACAACCTTTATTTCAATAACTGACTTTTTCCATCGATGTTGCATATAACGGGTACATGCTAATGCACTTCTGCTTAAGTAATTATAACTTTTATAAAATGAATGTGAAAAACCTGTTTGAAATTCCCTTTCTTTTGCTGTTGCAATCTCCTATAAATAAACATACACATCTAGTTATAAATCAACCTGGAGGTACACAATAAAAACTTACACAGGCTAATTTCGTCAGTATCCTTTGTATACAAATGGATAATTAGACTCCTTACTGAACCATAAAATAAACTGTTGCATATTTGTTGTTCAAAACTGATGATAATACCTTTATTTATTGCATACATATAAATAATTAAAATTATCTGAAGGAAGCAAATGGATAACAGTACCTTTAATGTGAGTGATGACTGGGTGTTACCAGAATAGGGAAACCGAAAATATTTACCCACTTCCGACAATATCATGATTGCAAATTTTAAACAGGCATAAAAGGGGTAAAATTTATAAAACTAATCAAAGATAACATTGCCAACGGATAATGACAGCATAATTATATAAACTAGATGAGTGGCAAAATCCTGACCATTTAAGGAAAGTAAATCAATGACTGACTTTACTGGCATAAGAACAATGATAAGCATAAAATTAATCAGTAGCCACTGAGAAAAAATTTTCGTGTACACACACACACACACACACACACACACATATATATATATATATATATATATATATATATATATATATATATATATATATATATATATAGATAGATAGAGTGATAGATAGATAGATATATATACATATATACATATATATATATACATACATACATACATATATATATATATATATATATATATATATATATATATATATATATATATATATATATATATATATATATATATATATATATAAATGACCAACTTATGACCAACTTGCGGTCGCAATGGCTTACTAGAAAAGCAATGAAAACATCTTCAATGAACAAAGGGGTAAACTAAGTATATATAAATATCATAATCAGTATTGATTTCCTTTAAAACGTATTTCCATGAAAAAAAAAAATTACTAATCACAATAAAAAAAAAAAAGTGTTTGCAAGCATGAAAAAATTATTGTAAAGTAATACTGTTTTTAATGATACAATAACTAGCTGAAAGATGGGCATTAAATAGAACAATAGCGATATTGACTGAAGAGGGACTGCTTGCAAGCTGTGCAATGATTAAATAACTTCAAATTCACTTTACAAACGTTAAAATATATTCTGTGTTGACCAAGAAAGAGTGGAAGCATGAAGCTAACAAGTGGACGCAGTAACTATATAAAACACCTTGACTAAAAAAAAAAATAAATTCCTTAAAAAACTTACTATATACATTCCTCCTGCTCTTCTCACTACCTTTCTTTAAAGCCTTTCCTTCCATCCCTCTTCTGGGAAGAATGTTATTTATTTCTTCTAACCTATATTGATCTTTTTTTCTTTTTATATTCGATACCTATTCTGGAGGTTCAAAGGGTCATACACATATGGAACGAGCTCATGATGGGGTTGATTCTGCTCCTGTAATGATAATAATAATGATAATAATAATAATGATAATAATAATAATAATAATAATAATAATAATAATAATAATAAAAATAATAATAATAATAATAATAATAATAATAGCAGACGTTGAGAGATGAGATGAAAAGAGTATTCTTAGAGAAATATAAAACCTGTAGTTCCGATGTTGATCGTTATTTATTTAAGTTTCGTTGCATCCAGACAACATTTTAAATATAAAGATAAGACATGTATAAGTATAGGATTAAGATACATATTACTTACATCTACATACCATAAGAACAAGGTTAGTAATTAACAATAAAACATAAGATCAACAAAATATCAAGTTAAGAACAACTCAAAATATGAAAAGAGGGACAGTGATGAAAGTTCAGCCCCTCTTTTCATAGTTTGATTTATTCTTAACTTCATATCTTTTTTTATTTTATATTTTATTGCTAATGGCTGTCCTTGTTCTTGTGATAAGGAGATGTTAGTAAATACGTTTTTTTTTTTTTTTGTATGCTTATATCTGTCTCATTTTTAGGTATAGAATGTTGCCTGGATGCAACGAAACGTCTCTTCAATAAAAAAAAATTATCAGCACCATAACGAGAGTTTTTATATCCTAAATAATAATAATAATAATAATAATAATAATAATAATAATAATAATAATAATAATAATAATAATAATAATAATAATAATAATAATATCATAGATAACAAAAGTAACATTAAAGGAAGTATATGGAAAGATAGCATAACGCAGCATAAGATAATTGTTTTTCATATCTATCTTGCCTATAGGTTAGCCTTAAACTTCATTCAAATAGCATTGGAACTAAATTAGTCTGATCTGCCATATTCACTTCCTTTCCCTAGCCATTTTCTTCAACAAATGTTTACCTTGTATTCGGGTTTACCACTGTTCTTCTCCATATCACTTATATTATTTATATTTTTTTCTGATAGAGTATTTTCATAAGGAATAAAAGAAGAACAATAGAATTTCTGTTCCCGATTGTTGTTGCATGCAAAATCTTTAGGCAACCAACTGACTTTAGTTCCATAGATTAATCAAGTGTAACTAAATCAATGTCACTATCCTTCTTTAGCTCTAAAAAGAACCTAATAATATTTAAGAGTCTACTTACCTCATCATGTTTGCTGGAGATCATTTCTGTGTACAACCCAACTGGTAAAATGAAAATGGTCAAAACTATTAAGATGTTTAATACCAGGCCAGTTATGTAGAGAGGCATGATGTTACCCTTTACTTCCTCAACTGAATAATCCTGGAAGCATGAGAGAAAAAGGAGGAGGTATAATCAGAAAGGAGGAAAAAGGGGGATAGAGAAGTTGTTTCGGGGTTGTGATATTTATAAAGGAGAAACAAAATGGGAAATGACTGGATGGCTAATTTCAACTTAGAACTGGAGTTATGCATTGAAGAATCTGCGATGGAATTTGGGCTCATAGATGAGTGACAATTTGAATTAAGAAATTTCATCAAAAAAAAAAGAAAAAAAAATTAAGTGAAGCCTTGAGATTTACAGGAGAAAAAGTAATGAAACATTCATAATACAGAGAAAGCAATCTAGATGAGTAGCATTTAAAATCTTGCTGCACAATTAACTGTCATCAATCACAATGGAAAAAACTTTTATTGATAAGTTCTTAAGGAAATTTGAAAACTCTGAATTAAGAACAATTTCAATAATCCAAAAACTTTCATGGTTTAAAGATTGTAAATAAACCCCAGGAAAATCTGTGTACTTACAAGTAAAACCTAAACGAGTGGGTTTACTCATTTTTTCCCTCGCTCTTTTTCATAACTTTCTCTTACTACGTTTAGGTGAATTAATTTATGATGAATTTTGTGATTAATGACAGTGTTAAAGACTTGAACAAACACTAGCAAAATAGCTAACAATAAATTAATCCTCAAAAGCTAACTGGTTCACAATCAGGTGATTCTCGGAATTCTCAAAATGGGATAACAATCAGATTTCAAACATCTCTGTCATCTTTCTTTCCTGAAAAAGTGACACCTAGAAGGATGGGTCTTTGAAAGTTTATAATCAATTTAATAAAAAGCCCAAATGTAAATAAATATTGTATTAGATAAATTACTTATTGACATAATGTCAAATGAATACAATGATAAACGTAAGTAGATATATTAACAATCACTAGTAATTGATATAAAAAATCAGACAAGAGAGGGGTCCATATTCACTCTAATAAATGTATATATTAACACTATAAAGAAAACATGTTAACAATAAATTCTTACCTCAGTTCTCAAGAACTCCCCCAACATGCTTCCAATGCCATCTTCCTGCTGCGTAGCATTAAAGAGAAGCAACCCAGAAGTCATCACTCCAAATAGATCCAGAAGTATCATCAATGTGAAAATGATCAAGCTGAACTTGAACACCCTTCGTTTGTGAGGGTAAACGAGTGCATTCTCCTGTGATAGTCAGGTGACAAAAATTAATTTATTAACTTTGACTGTTTGAAAGTCACGTTTTAATACTTTTACGAGCCTACCAGAATAAAATGATTTAAGGAATAAATATATTTCAAGCTGATTAAACATCTAAATTTTCAAGATTCAGCAATGATATCAATTCACAACAAACGAAGAAAATTGTCGGGTTAAATGACTGAACTCAATTTCGTTAATCGGTTACTTTCCCCATGAAGACTTGTAAGATGGTATTGATCATAGTCTTATGTTTATGCATGTAGAAGAATACATACGCAAAACCATATCCCGAGCAAGACCAAGAAATTTACCCTAATCCTTTAATATTCTAGCTTGTATTAAGGTCATGAATATATTTTCTTCTCGATTTAGAACTACTGATTTATTTGTCTGCCTCATCAAATCATCAGAATAGGACTTTCAAAATATTTAAGAGTATTCCCATGCAGTCAACAAATGGTGTCAACATATGAATAGTTAGGGAGGGTTTTAAGTTTTTGTACCCAAGATGCACCCATTATGTAGTTCCTACAGCTTTCAAATATGCAGCCCCGTGATTGTATAACAAACTTCATGTCTTTATCAGTAAACCATTAGGCCTATAGTATTTAAGTAATCCAACATCTTAATGATATTCAAATGCTGTACTCTCCATAGCTGTGTTCAGACAAAAACGATGGTGCCAGGGTATAGCTAACCCTGTGCACCTTTATAGTAATTTTTTTTTGCTAAACCATAATTTAGCTTCCTCAACTATTTTTTTTTTTTCATGTTCTTTGTTTTTTATCTAGAGGTACACTTAAGTTAATTTCCAGTGTGTCTACCGTCTCCTCTTCTATTAACATGAAACACTTACACACTTAACAATATGCACAATCCAGAATATATAAGATAGCTCTTGATCAGTTTGATTGGATGAAGAATAGACATAGGATTTGATATGGAAGTATTTGAATAAATACGTTTTTTTCCCCATTCAGTAATTTTTCAAATTATTCAAGTTCCACTATATGAGTTTTCTTACCTTAGTCTGAAAAAAGAAATGTTCATAAAGGCCTCTTGTAGCAGCCTTGTGCCCAAGTCTTCTAGCTATCTACGACTTTAGGTTCTCTATCCATCCCAGAAAAGTACTCATTACATTTAACACCTTCAAGTCTCATTAACAGTTGTTCAGGTACTTTACTTTAAGAGTTGTTTTTCTTGCCCTGTATCACACATAAAAACCCCAATCCCTGAAGGACCTACAAGATTTTTTTGTCGTATACAATTAGAGTGTCATATGACATAAATGGAGTGAATACATATGACATAAATGGAGTGAATAAAGCCCTAGGTGACAGGAGGATAGATATGAGAGAGGTAAAAGAGTATACTACGATTAGAAATGAATGGCGAGCGATCATGACCCAGTTCCGATAGACCATGCTACTATCTCGGGTGACCTTATGGTGACCACAGGGGTAGTGGTAGCAGGGGAGTCAGCATATGCTGAACACAGCTATGGAGAGTACAGCATTTGAATATCATTAAGATGTTGGATTACTTGAATACTATTGGCCCAATGGTTTACTGATAAAGACATGATATTACTATGTCTCCATTTCAAAACAAATCAATTATTAGCAGCGTACTAGTGACACCACATGAATAGGTGGAGGAGAATGATATGATAGATAGTCTCTATCCCATCATAAATTGAATAAATTTTCATCTTCATTGCCTATGACCACACATTATTTTTGGTTATTATTCTCGTTATATCTTGTTATCTGCAATAACTTTCTTATATATCACCTACATTTGTGTTCCTGGTAAATTGGTAGGTGTAGATACATAAATTGATACCGGCATTTGTTTTCTATGGTGTCATGTTTAGTATTCAGTTGTAATCAGTCAAATGTGTTTTTAAATGTTTTATGTTTTTAGAATTAGTACTTTTCGAGCTTTTGAAACATAAATGTTCCCAACTAATCATACCAAGAATTATCTCTACTATAATGAATTCTGAATGAAATTAGTAAGTATACTAATTAGCTATATACTTTATTTTCCAGATTAATGTGACAGAATGGAAAGCTTTAGAAGTTACCTATATTTCAATTGTACACGGAATGCATTTTTTTCTAAAATATTTTGATAAAAAAAATTGATAATCATTTCTATGAAAACGTGCTACATATTTACAGGGATATTTCGTAATTTCACGGGTACCTGAGGCTGGATGCACACCCCCTTTACTTAAACTGACTTAGGATGCAGCATCCAGCCTGCAGAGGTAATTTTAATTAGATGTTAGAAGCTGGGACTAAGAGTTACCTTAAAAAATTCTTTGATAACTAGAAAAACACAGAAAATGTTTTTGATTCTCCATCTTACCAATATCTCAGTAAATATACAGAAGTGATGGAAAATAGCGTAATTTGATGATACTGTGCGAGGTGGTTGTTAGGTTATAACAGAGAGGCAGGATGAACGCAACTGAGTTCATTCAACGAGACAACGAGTTTATATACAGATAGCTGAGAGGAAGAATGACATAGAAATTAAAATAGTACAAAACATGCTAAACAGGTTTATTGGCAGTGC
>NC_090750.1:35121011-35128511 GCF_036898095.1 Palaemon carinicauda | reverse complement strand
GTAATGGGCACTGTGGTTCGTTACGCATGAGTTATTTCGTTAGCCTGAACGACTTTCCGGGTATAAATTGCATAAATATCTAACAGCTATTCAGTCTTCATTGCTAGGAGTTAATTATATTATGCCGATTGTATTTGTAATAGGCTCGACGATTTAGGTAACCGAACCTTACTTGCGCTAGGCTTCCTAGCCTAGGCATTTTAGTTTACTTTCATGCATGATATAATAGACATTCCTAGTGTTATTACATTTAAATGAAGCTATTTAGGCAATTTATACGTGTAAGATACATTGATTGCATATAAATTTTCCTCTTCTGAGATCGTATACGAGAGAGTTTCGGCGATTAAGGTAGTCGATTCTCTCCCGCCACTAGGCTACTAGCCTAGTGGCTTTAGTATACTTTCATACATGTTACCCGGTTACCGTCGTGTATCGTTTTATCAATTCAGGCGGAGATAGATATCTCCTAGAATTATCATATAAACCGATACTCGTCTCCAGTGGAGATTTAAGGGTAATCCCTCCTTCCCTCTGAGTGTAGCCTTAGGCTACAACCCTAGTTGGTCGTGCCTCGAGTTGTCATTCAGGCATGACTAGGCTAGGGTTTTCTCTCCCTTCCCTTAGCCGCAGATAGCAGGTATATAGTCTTGTGCCGGCAGACGGCCGGCAGGGTGAATAGCCATTCCCCTGTCGCACTAGGCTGCCGGCATAGAAGGCTAGACCTCCCTAGGCTGCACCTGAAGTGGTTGTATGATGCCGCGACCTTCTCCCTACGGTCTAGTAGACTAGTCCTGTGCTCGCAGACCCTAGGCTGAAGAATAGATATTCTTCTGCCGCCTAGGATGGCGCCGGCACTGGAACTCTGTTTCTCTCTTGTTGAGAGGAGGCGACAAGCTTGCTGCCGGCCCCTTAACTGTATTGGCAGACCCTAGGCTGGAGAATAGATATTCTGCCGCCTAGGATGGCGCCGATACTGAAACAGAGTTTCTTAAAGGTGTGGATGGACCGGCAACCCTGCCGGCCCCTTTCACACCTCATACAGGACCCTTCCCCCTATCCCCTCTGTCCTTTAGTGAGGGCCTAGCCATCGCAACCCTTTGGCCGTCGTCCTACAATTTCACCGCTTGCCGGCAGGTTGTGGGGCCGGTCGGGGCTCCTACTTGTAGTAGCTTAGTCGCTCAGCTTTCCCTTATGGACGCAAGGCTCCGGGAAAAGCTGTGCCGGCTGCCGGCAGGAGACCCCTTTACTGTACAGTGTTCTTCAGTCCTCTCTTGGACTGCCATTCACATACCAGTGGCCGGCAGAGACCGGCAATAGTTTGTAATTGGGCGGAAACCTGAATGATATATTCTCCCCTTCCATTTGAACCCTCATTCTGGAGGAAGGCAGTAAGACTGAGCACTTATATCCTTATTTACTGTTGATATACATTCAATAAGGCACCCTTCCCTCCTTGCTTTCTCTCTCTCTATCGGCTAGTGCTGCCGGGTACTAACCTAGCCGGCAGTTGCCGGCCAGGTTGATGCTGCCGGCCACTACCCCAGCCAGCAAGGCGCCGGATGGACTAGTGTGCCGGCAGCCGGCGAGCCGCCGGCAGAACTGGCTTGGCCGGCAGGTGCCGGCCGGGTTGATGCTGCCGGCCACCACCCCTTGCCGGCAACATGCCGGCTAAAACTACAGTATATGACTATACAGTAGCCAGTATATTTGCAGTATAGATCATACTGCAGACAGAAAACTATAGTATAAATTATACAGTAGTTAATTTTCCAACATACCCTGTGTATCCATACACATTCTATTGTTGTAACCATATTATATATGGAAAGAAAGATTTCTTTCCATATACTGATAGATGATCAGTTATATATTACCCTCATTATTAAAACCTTTGGAAAGTCAGTGTTAAGTTACACTTATCTACCCCTACAGGTTAGAACTCTTCCATTGGGGTTCCTGAATAGGAAAACCCTAGGTTTCAATTTTGGGGGAGGTCACAGCAATTGGCTGGACAGGAAACACAAGTATGTGTCTTTCCTAATTCCTTTCTAGCTTGTCTATTCTAAGCTATATGCAATATGCAAAAATATTAATAATAATATTTATATAGTTTATCAGGTGAGATGAACTACCGCATACTCATTTAGTTTTCCTCTCTTTACAGGAGGACCACCCTAAGTGCCTGCGAGTCTTCTGCAACGTGAGGAGCAAGGACTTCTGCGGCCATGTAGAGTGCAGGGCGCACTCTCTCTGTTCCATCACCAAGGGACCTCAAAAGTACTGGGACCCCCAGGACTGCAATGTATGCAAAGCCTTGGTTACTGAGGCTTTTGATGACCCCAAGACAGCGGAGTCAAGGGATGCAGCACGGAGTAAGCTGCGCAGATGGGTTCGTGGCTTTCAGAAGAATGCCACGGGGCCTTACCTTCCGAATGAACGGATGGGTGCCTACCTGTTCCCTAAGGCAACTGCGGATGCCGTTATACCACAGCCTCAACCTGAGGTCCCTTGCGTCCAGATTTCCGTAGAGACGGATGTCTCTGACGCGATGAAGGACATCCACCTAGATGTTAGAGGTGTCGGAGGACACCGAGAAAGACCTTCTTTCGGAGGGTCTAGAAGAGGAATCTACCTTGGCTCCTGAGACGGAAGAGGATGACGTCGAATCAGGGTCCGTTTCGTCGGTTCCGGCCCCAGAACCAGTGCCCTCTACGTCTTCTGCTCCTCCATCTGACGAAATGGGAAAAGCCCTGGCTAGTCTCATGACGATGATGGAGAGTCTTCGTAAGCAAAACGAAGAAAGGGACGCTGAACTCAGGAGAAGGATGTATCATCTCGCATCGTCCCGTGGGTCTCAGAAGAGACTCAATATGAAGGATCTTCCTTCTTGTTCTGAAGTAAACCCTTGGAGGCATGCAGAGTACATGCCAATTACAAACGGGAAGATCTTCACTTCAGAGAAGCTGGGAGCCGTCCTCATTGAGGATGTCGACTTTTGGCCCAGCTTTGAGTCTTACCCTGACTGCTTCGTCTGTCTGAAGGCGGAATCTGTGTCCAAGGAGGAAAGAGGTCATAGTTCTTGACCATGGGAAAGCTCAAGCTTTGATAGCAAGCAGTCTGAAAGACAGGGGCTTCACTAATTCGAAAGTGCCAGCCCTGAACAAGAAACACCCTTCTTTTCTTGCTCCAGCTAAACTAGCATTTCCCTTTGCAGAAAAAGGCTTTAAGGCAGTAATGAAAGCAGTAGAAGCTGGGAAACCTTGCCCTACACTTGAGGAGTGTAGACCCTTATCCCTAGCTCTGCCTACGGATGACAAAGACTGGAAGGAAATACATCTTACCTTCTCAGTTGGGAAGTTGGAGGCGGATATTGCTGGACGCCAGTTCAGCGAAAACCTCCCTAAATTGTCTGACTTTCTCTTGCGTAGGGAGCAGGAGACAAAGGAAAGGCTTCCCGCATCCCTGTCCCTCCAGATTACCTTGGAGGTAATGGCAAGCGATATTGGATCCCCAGACATGTTCCTGGTCGTGGCCAAATCACATTTGGAAACGCTGGTCAAGGACCTATATGGCTTTGTTAGGGCCAGACGAGCATGTAGGGAGTTCGTGTTTGCTTCGGCTGCGGTGAAACACAAACCTAGGAAGCTGATAGCTTCCAATATCTGAGGAAAAGACCTCTTCCCGAGTGAAGTGGTCAAAGAAGTAGTTGACAAGGCTGCCACGGAGAACAGGAATCTTCTCCAAAAGTGGGGCATGTCGGCGAAGAGGAAGTCTTCCCCGGATGAGGGTCCCCAACCAAAAAGGAAGACGAAGAGACCTAGGTTGCCCTCTCGCCCTGTCAGGAAACAACAACAACAACTTCCTGCAGTTCCAATGACCGCGGTGCCCCAGATGGTGGCAAAACCCCAACCCACCTACCAGATGGTGCCTCAGCAGATGGTGACCCAGTTACCAGCCTTTACTCCTGCCTATGAGAGGCAGACCACTACCTTTCGCCCTAAAGGTAGAGGGTCGAATAGAGGCTCCTCTAGACACCCTTCAAGAGGAAGAGGGGGTAGGGGAGGACGCGGTCAAGGAGGCAAGTCCTCCGGACAACCGAAGCAATGAGATGCTTCCGGTAGGAGGAAGACTCCAAAGATTTCAGGATCGCTGGACCTTCGATCCCTGGGCCCACAGCCTAATCAAGAATGGACTAGGTTGGAGCTGGAGGACAGCTCCACAATCATTTCCTCAATTCTTCCAACACTCCACCCCCGTCCTGGAAGAATATACCCGAGAACTCTTGAGCAAATGGGTGATAAGGAGGGCAAAGTCCATCAAATTCCAAGGAAGGCTGTTTTGTGTTCCCAAGAAGGACTCAGACAAACTCAGAGTCATTCGGGACTTGTCGCCACTTAACGAGTTCATAGAAAACAACAAGTTTAGGATGTTAACACTCCAACACATAAGGACCCTGCTGCCAAAACGGGCATATACAATCTCGATAGACATGGCAGATGCCTATTGGCATATTTCAATCAATCGCCCACTCTCCTCCTACCTAGGATTCAGGCTACAGAAGAAGAAATACGTCTTCAGAGCCATGCCCTTCGGACTAAACATAGCCCCAAGGATTTTTACAAAGTTTGCAGATGCAGTCGTTCAACAACTACGCCTAGAAGGTGTCCAGGTGGTGGCCTACCTGGACGATTGGATGGTGTGGGCAGCATCCAAGATGTAATGCATGCAAGCATCCAAAAAGGTGATCCAGTTCCTGGAACATTTGGGATTCAAGATCAACGTCAAAAAGTCTCGATTATCTCCAGCTCAGGAGTTTCAATGGCTGGGAATACATTGGAACTTAAAGTCACACCGTCTCTCCATTCCACCAAGGAAGAGGAGAGAGATAGCGGGATCTGTCAAGAGACTACTGAAATCCGACAGGATATCAAGACGCCAACAGAAGAGAGTGCTGGGCTCCCTTTAGTTTGCATCAGTGACAGACCCGGTGCTAAGAGCACAGCCAAAAGATGCATCAGGAGTCTGGAGAAGATACGCATCAAACGCTCAAAGAGATCTAAGAAGACAGATACCGACTCGACTACAATCACTTCTCGAGCCATGGTCGAAGGCCAAGAACCTGAAGAGGTCTGTGCCTTTTCAACCACCTCTACCTTCAGTCATTATCCATACGGACGCATCAAAGGAAGGATGAGGAGGTCACTCTCACCATCGGAAAGTCCAAGGGACTTAGTCCTCTCTTTTCAAGACCTTCCACATACACGTTTTGGAAGCCATGGAAGTCTTTCTCACGCTGAAGAAACTGTCTCCTCGCCATTCAGTCCACATAAGACTGACTCTGGACAGCGAGGTGATAGTGAGATGTTTGAATCATCAGGGTTCGAGATCACCCCAAATCAACCAAGTGATGTTGGTCATTTTCCACTTAGCGGAAAAGAAGAGATAGCACTTATCAGCAGTTCACCTTCAAGGGTTCCACCATGTGACGGCGGACGCTCTATCCAGGCTCTCGCCAATAGAGTCAGAATGGTCCCTAGACGCAGGATCATTCTCCTTCATCTTACGTCAAGTCCCAGGACTGCAGATCGACCTCTTCGCGATGAGCAACAACAAAAAACTACCTCCTTATGTGGCCCCATACGAGGACCCGCTAGCGGAGGCGTTGGACGCCATGTCCCTCGATTGGAACAGATGGAACTGGATTTACCTGTTCCCTCCAACCAACCTCCTGTTGAAGGTCCTCAACAAGCTGAGATCCTTTCAGGGAACGGCAGTTCTAGTGGCTCCCAAGTGGCCGAAGAGCAATTGGTTCCCCCTAGTATTGGAACTGAAGCTGAGGCTGGTCCCTCTGCCGGACCCAGTACTGACTCAACAAGTACAGAAGTCAACTGTCTTCACTTCATCACAGAAAAACCGAAACCTTCATCTCATGATTTTCTCTCCTTAGCAGTTAAGAAAAGGTTTGGGATCTAGAGAGACAGTATAGACTTCTTAGAAGAATATAAGTCTACGTCTACCAAAAGACAATATGAGTCGTCTTGGAAGAAGTGGGTTGCTTTCGTCAAGGCAAGAAGACCAAAAGAGATCTCAACAGATTTCTGTTTATCCTTCTTTATTCACCTTCATGGACAAGGTTTAGCAGCCAACACGATAACAACGTGTAAGTCAGCCTTGACTAGACCTCTGCTTTACGCCTTTCAAGTAGACTTATCCAATGACATCTTTAACAAGATCCCTAAGGCTTGTGCTAGACTTAGGCCTGCAGCACCTCCGAAGTCCATTAATGGTCCTTGGATAAGGTCCTACACTTTGCCTCAACAGTGAACAATGAGGATTGCTCTCTTAAAGACTTAACCCAGAAAGTTATATTCTTGTTTGCTCTAGCCTCGGGGGCCAGAGTTAGTGAAATAGTGGCCCTTTCTAGAGATGAGGGCCATATTCAGTTCACAGAAGTGGGAGAACTGAATCTCTTTCCTGACCCAACGTTTCTCGCCAAGAACGAGCTACCTACCAAAAGGTGGGGTCCCTGGAGAATCTGCTCTCTGAAGGAAGATGTCTCGCTGTGTCCAGTAGAGTGTCTCAAGGTCTATCTTCGTAGAACTTCAGACTTCAGGGGAGGACAGCTCTTTAAAGGAGAAACCTCGGGTTCAAACTTATCCCTAAAACAACTAAGGGCGAAGATCACCTATTTCATTCGCAGAGCGGATCCTGACAGTACAACCGCAGGTCATGATCCCATGAAAATTGCTTCGTCATTGAACTTTTTCCAATACATGGACTTTGAGCCCGTTTGCTCGTATACTGGATGGAAGTCATCCAGAGTATTCTTTAAGCACTACGCGAAACAAGTGCAAGAGTTGAAACGTTATGTGGTGGCGGCAGGTAGTGTGCTAAAACCTGTCGCTTAGCGCTGCGAGGAACAGTGAATTGATTGGGACTGCTAAAATCGGGTGAAGGTGTTGACACTTCACAGTGCAACACGTAAATATAAGTGTCACCAAGGTGGCACTATGGACTGTTCCAGTTATTAAAGGTGAAGAAACATAGAGGTAACACTTGTGCCGTGTGTTTTTACACAGAGTGAAGAGACAGTCATTCATAGAAATGCATATTAGAAAATGTATTAAATTTTCAGTTTTGTGGCACTAATTATTTTTCCATTTCAGGTGAAATAATCATTTCTGGTCTTGTCTGTATTATATATGTTTCTTATTACATTCATTAGCATTATATTAACGCTATGTTATGTATGTTGAATTACTGGTTATTCATTACCAATAAATACTTGATTGGTATTTGCGTCTTATTTCGCCACAAATTTGAATTAATAAAGATATACGAGAGTATTATTTAACCCTTAATAATCTGCATATAGACATGTGAACAAAATAGATAACTTTGTTCTAATATGAGTGCAACCTTTCTCTGCCTACGCATACATTGTTCCTACACGGGTACAAGCTTTGCCTGGTTTTGCATACAGCAAATCTTGTATGC
>NC_090750.1:35101011-35108511 GCF_036898095.1 Palaemon carinicauda | reverse complement strand
TCATTCTATATCAACATGCTTTTCCCTTGAGCAATGCTATTCTCATTTTGACTTCTTGTTAAAATTTGGACACTCATATTATGAATACCTCATCTGTGTTTAGAAAGTGTAAAAATTTTTAGGTGATCAAAAGCCTGTGAATTCTTTACATAAACATTAAAATGGAAGAGCATGATTAAATTGTATAGGATACTATTTGTATTATCCCTTCTTAATGTACTGTATATTTTTCTCTTTCCTTGGTCTTGACAATTGTATTACAGCGCTCTCCTAAATATAGAATGAAGATTATACTGTTTGTTTTGATTGTTAGTGATTGGTATCGTTAAGTTTCTGGGGTTTCTTGAGAACAAAATTTATTATTCTTGATTGGTATACTTTGTGATAAAGTTGCCCCTTTAGTTTATCAGTAAATGTTAAACTAGCGTTACCTAAATATTTTTTCGCTTTGCAAGAAATGCTAAGTAGTTTATAGATGTATTCAATGCAAAGGTCCTTAGGTTGATAAAATGCATTTTATATCTAAGATTACATTTGGTGGGATGTCTCTGTAAGGCCTAAACAAAGTGGGCATGGTCCTCTGCCTCCTAATTTGACTACCAATCTTGGTTCTCTAATTCACGTTATAAATTTTTTGACAACTAATCGCCAATAATTGGGAATTTGTACATTCATATATAGCTAAGCTACAACTCTAGTTGTAAAGCCAGGATGCTATAGGCCCAAGGACTCCAACAGGAAAAATAGCAGAGTAAGGAAAGGAAATAAGGAAGCATAGAATAGTGTGCCTGGGTGTACCCTCAAGCAAGAGAATTCTAACTCAATACAGTGGAAGACCATGGTACAGAGGCTATGGCACTACTCAAGACTAGAAAACAATACAGCAGTTTAGTTTCAGAGTATCCTTCTTCTAGAAGAGCTACTTACCATAGCTAAAGAGTCTCTTCTACCCTTACCAATTGGTAAATAGCTACTAAACAATTACAGTGCTATAGTTAACCCCTTAGGTGAAGAAAAATTGCTTGGTAACCTCGGTGATGCTATGTGTATGAAGAAAGAAGAGAATGTGTAAGGAATAGACCAGACTATTCAGTGTATGTGTAGGGAAAAGAAAATTGAGCCATAGCCAGAAAGGGATCCAATATAACATTATCTGCCCAGTCAAAGGAACCAATAACTCTCTTAACAGAAGTTTCTCAATGGGTGGCTGGTGCCTTGGCTAACCTACTACCTGTAGATAGGTAATTCCTCTTATGCAAATGAAGACTGAAAGTGGTTGCAAAAAGATACTACAAGATGTTTTAGTGTGACAATGCCATCCTCCCGTAGTGTAAGTCACGGGTTGCATTTGTTAGCCAGGCTATTTAATTTAAAGTACATCACCTTCTTACATAAATTAAAGGATAGCAGTTTTCCACATCATTGGGTATTTTCTTCTATTGTACCTATTGAAAACCTTCCTGGTCCTTTTACACTGTCTTGGGTTAGAGTTCTCTTGTTTGAGGGTACACTCGGGCACACTATTCTATTTTTTTCCTTATTTCCTTTCCTCACTAAGCTATTTTCCCTGTTGGAGCCCTTGGGCTTATAGTATATGTTTTTTTCAACTAGGAGTGTAGCTTAGCTAGTAAAAATTATATTCCAATAGCAGTCTCTTTTCAGAACTATACAGTAGACCTACACCAAAACGTTCCACCTGAATAAGTATGTACATAAGTTTTAGATCTTTAAACTAATTTAAACATGACATTAAGCAGCTGCTTTCAATGTAAAATACTATGTATTCCCAATTCCATTTGGTGTTCAAGTAAAATGCATCAGTCACCTTCAACCAAACTTAATGCCTTCATTTTAAAACTCCTCCATTCACTGTGAGGATGAATTTGACAACAAACACATCACAAAAGACATAGTTACATTGTTCAACTGCTTTTTTAACTGGCTAAAACTATTAGAAGGGTAATTACATAACATCTCCTGTTCATTTAAAATAAAAATACAAATTTGTAAACAGTTAGATAGAAATAATATTTCTAAGTCAGTGGGATAGAAAGTATGATAGCAGACTAGGCCTAAGCCGATATAATCATATTTTAAATCCATCTATAATTAGAAATACAAATAGCTATGTATGTATATGGGGCCTATAGCCAAACTATAGATACTAGATTTTAAGATCATATCTACTTTCAGTTTAGGGTGTTATTTTTATTATTCTCAAGTAAATCTTACTCATTTCTTATCGTTCAATTATATAAGTTATGGAAGATAATATTCCTAAAAGTATTAAATCATAAATTTCCTGAGATGACTTTATAACGAAAACATAAAATAAAAAATACACAGTTTTTCATGGTGGTTATATATATTATAGCAATCCTTAAATAAAGTTTTCTCTAAATCAAAAGTTATAGCGTTTTCTTTTTTTTTAAGTCTTCCGATACAGGAGCAGCTTGCTTAATCATTTTACGCGTTTATATCCATTAAATATTTAATTATATTTATGCAAATATCTTCTGAACTCCTATTATATCTAAATTAATCTATCGGAAGTTTTTTTTTTTTTTTTAATATTATCCTAAGCAAAATAATTGAATATAAAGGCTGTAGAACATTGACTATGGTGGAGGTCTCTGATTGGTTGAGCAATTCCTTAACCAGAGGGACAATTTTTGCAGAATTTATCCCCAAATCTGTGAATTTTTAGAGGTGTTTGGGGACATCAAGTGTGGGAATTCCCATACGTATGGTAACTGTAAAGCACTCTCTAAATACTCATGAATAATTTAGTCTTCAATAAGATTTATAATGACTGAGAATGACGTAGTTTCGTTCTATTGCTGTCCTTTGACATGACATTCATTACAATTATAATTTGTTTAATACATCTTTCAGAGCACAAACTGTAATCAGAATGAGTTCATAATTTAAAAACTAAATTTTACTCCTTTTGGTTTCACAAATAGAATAATTAAAAGTAAATACAGAATATATTATAATCATAGAAGATACAGGAATACATAATACAACGTTTAGTAGGCTACAGATTTAATTGTGTTGAAAAATGCATAGAAAAATTACTTCTGCTTTGGGGAAATTTTAGGGAATGTCTAGTGATGTCCCTGACAGTGCAGACTGTAGAAGAACGCTCATTTCTGTCCCAGACTGAGAGAAAGGAAGAAGGAAGTCTTGTCTTTTAACTTGTGATTCTGTGAACAATGGAGGCTTTAATGGGTAAGAATGGACACACTTTACAAGGTTTTGTTGTTTCAGTTATGTTCTCGTTGTTGTTTTATTACTCAAAAGAATGGAGATTCGAATATCTCATAGGTGCTGTAGGTTTTCCTGATTGATCGCAAACCATCTTTTATTGGCGAAGAATTCTTATGAAATGAAATTTCCCAAAATGGCTTTTTTAGCGTGTGGTGGTAATTCCCTTAATCAGTGAAGTGTTATTGAATGAGATTGTTTCCAGATGTGGCTTTAATATTTCAGTTAACAATAGGATGGTGTATAATTGTAGCTATGTGGTTTGAGTTCCAGTTAAGGACACTGTAATCGCCTACAATCGTATTTGTTATCAAAAGAACGAATTGAGATAATGCTAATGCCTATAGCCGTAGGCCTAGGTTTTATAATCCAAATCAAATGTCGATAATATCTACTTTCTGTGGATTTTTTTCCCGTGATAGAAATAGAGGGTCGTATCATTTTAATATCTGCTCAATGTTTTATTAAAAATGGAAGAACTTTTTAATCCCATACTTTGATTCATCTGGTAATAAATTTGATTAGAGATTTTTTTTCACATTTCAAAAGTTGTGAATGTGATAGTAAAACTATAATGAAAACTGTAATTTCTGCAAATTATTTGCATTACAAAAGTTTAATTTGGAAATGAGAGTTTCAGGTGATGTGTGTTAGAAAGTTAATCATTAGTTAAACAAAAATATAATTCAGTGAACAACTCAACATTCTCAACAATTATTATTTTACTAATACACAAAATGAATAATTTGTTATAACTCTTTATACATAAACTCTATTTTTCCTTTGTTTTTTATAAAGACAGCAGATTTCTTAGCTCCAAAGTTATCTGTTATTTTGCGCAAATTAGCAAGAAGAGGAGCTTTTAGCACTAGTTGGAGAATTGGTAATGTTACTCCTCTATGTAAATGTGTTTGTGGTAGCTCAAGTCCCACTGATTACCGCCCAATTTCCATAACTCCCATACTATCTAAAGTTTTTGAACGTCTTCTGGCAAAACGTCTTAATAGGTTTGCTGAAGGTAATCATCTACTCCCTAGTTTGCAATTTGGTTTTCGTAAAGGCCTTGGAGCATGTGATGCCCTTCTTACAATCTCCAATGCTGTACAGAAACCCCTTGATTGTGGTCGGGAAGTTCGTATGATTGGCCTTGATTTTAGTGCTGCCTTTGACCGTGTTAATCATGAGGCCCTTGTTTTCAAACTGAAACAGTTGGGAGTGGGTGGGTCGTTTCTTAGCATTATTATTGATTTTTTAAGTAATAGATCTCAAAGAGTTGTTGTTGATGGGCACCATAGTGATTATAGGAATGTGATATCCGGTGTTCCACAGGGTAGTGTTCTTGGCCCATTACTTTTCATACTATATACACATGACATGTGGTTTGGCCTAGAAAACAAGCTTGTTGCATATGCAGATGATGCTACTCTCTTTGCATCAATTCCATCCCCTGAATGTAGATCTAGGGTTGGTGAATCCCTTAATAGAGATTTAGCTAAAATTAGTGCATGGTGCAAATTATGGGGTATGAAGTTGAATCCTAACAAAACTCAAAGTATGATTGTAAGTAGGTCAAGGACGGTGGCTCCTCAACATCCGGATCTCAGTATTGATAATGTTTCTTTAAATATGTATGACTCTTTCAAAATTTTAGGTGTGATTCTCGACAGTAAATTTACTTTTGAGAAACATATAAGGTCTGTGTCTTCTTCAATTGCACAAAAAATAGGCTTATTGAGAAAGTCTTTCAAGATTTTCGGTGATCAATCTATTCTGAAGAAGTGTTTTAATTCTTTCATTCTACCTTGTTTTGAGTATTGTTCTCCAGTCTGGTCTTCAGCTGCTGATTCTCATCTTAATTTGTTGGACAGAAACTTACGGTCTATTAAATTTCTTATTCCTGATCTAGATATTAATCTCTGGCACCGTCGTTCAATTAGTTCATTATGCATGTTGCATAAGATTTTTCATAACTCTGACCATCCTTTACATTCAGATCTCCCTGGACAATTCTATCCTGTTCGTAATACTAGGCAGGCAGTTAATTCTAATAGCCAGGCCTTCTCCATCGCGAGGCTCAATACTACGCAGTACTCTAGAAGTTTTATTCCAGCTGTTACCAAGTTGTGGAATGATCTTCCTAATCGGGTGGTTGAATCAGTAGAACTTCAAAAGTTCAAAGTTGGAGCAAATGCTTTTTTGTTGACCAGGCGGACATGAGTCTTTTATAGTTTATTTATGACATATTTGTTTTTGATGTTGTTAATAGTTTATATATGACGTCTGTTTTGACGTTGTTACTGTTTTTAGAATGCTTTATTGTTAATTTGTTCTCTTCATTTATCTATTTCCTTCCTTTCCTCACTGGGCTATTTTTCCCTGTTGGAGCCCCTGGGCTTATAGCATCTTGCTTTTCCAACTAGGGTTGTAGCTTGGATAGTAATAATAATAATAATAATAATAATAATAATACCCATATATCATTCATTTTAATACAAATACATTCAATAATTGAGACAAATATATAAGCAACAGTGATTTTGCTTTAAGAAACAACCATTGTCTCGTTTTACATGAGTTTGACAACTAACAGTATCAGCCACCCCACGCCCACTACCAGACACACACATTCTCTCTCTCTCTCTCTCTCTCTCTCTCTCTCTCTCTCTCTCTCTCTCTCTCTCTCTCTCTCTCTCTCTCTCTGAGGTAAATACTTGAAAGCAGTAAGCATCTAATCCATTTAAATGTTAAATATTCGTTAGTGTATCCCAAGATATAAATTATTTGTGAGCTTAGATTAAGCCATCTCAGCCCATGCAATAACACAGAAGTGGTTGATAGAATAAGAGGGATAGTTTTTATCTTAAGGGACTCTACATCCTCAATACATTGAAATCCAAGTTAAACGAAAGCAGGAAATTACTTTGATAAAAGCACAAGTAGAAACAGCTTTTTTTATTAAGTTTTTTTGAGAAAATATTCTTTTGAAAACCTTTATTGAAACTATTTTTTATCAAACTATCCTCCTTAATTACCTCGTTAGTTAATGACTAAACTCTTACCCTAAGGTGGGGGGTTGTCCTTGCCTGTTTTTTGACTAACCAGACAAAAGTGGTTTTCTGCATATTTGCTCTTCGTTTAAGAGGGCGGGCCTACTCGTTGTCAGTGAATTCTCAAAAAATCAGTTTTTTTATTTGAAAATGGGAAACCTTATTCAGTAATTAATACTAAGCCTTCGTTTGGTATCAAGGTAAAAAGCTGAATTTGTTTCTTATTAATTAATTTTGTTACTAAATGAGGATTAGCTTTATTTGCGACAATATCTTTTTTTATGAAAAAAAAAACTGCTGATTAATGATCCCCATTGTTGCATGAAATGTCGATGCTGTCTTTAAAACTTTGTGGATTGGGCAATTTGAATCGAGGGCGTGACTTTAACTCTTATAATTAAAAAATTTTGACTTTAGTAGTGGTTATAAAGGAACAGTTCTTTCTCAACCATGTTAAAATGAGTGGAGATGCTATAACAATCGATTTGGTATTATTACAGTTTCATCCATTATGGGAAATCTATTACAATAATATATTTCCCGAGTAAAGCAAGTCTTTTGTAGTATTTCTGTAAAATATTGTGTCGCAAATGCCTAGTTCTTTATATATCAACGATCAAACTCACGCTACTCATGTCTTCCTCCCAGATTTTTTCTAAGTCTGTTGTTATTGTTGACTGTGTCTTGTATTTGCTTAAATGAGCCCTGTAACCACTATAATCCGCAGACAAACTAGTCCACTATAAAGTCTTACACGTTTGGCCAATCACAGCGCCTATCCACTATGACGTCATACATGTTTGGCCAATCACAGCGCGACAATACATCATCTTTCCCATGCATTTCATTTCGTTCATAGAAATGGAGGCAATAGCAAGCACATCATCTCATGTTGCACAAGAAGTTGAAATTCCATCTTCTTGTCCTGACTGTTTCCTAACTTACAATGAATTTGTTGTAAGTTATTCGGGGAATATTGAAAACCTAGTGGATTTGTGTCAGAGACACAATTTAATTTTACAAAATAAAAATTGTCCTGCATGTCAAGGAACCTTCCCAACGGCTTCACGTTTTCCTCAAAGCAACAGCACATCTTGAATGAACCAACAGTTTAAAGTAAGCTTCATTAATTTAGAGTATATTATAATGGTGATGGTATAACGATGTATACAGCAGTACCATC
>NC_090750.1:35053511-35093511 GCF_036898095.1 Palaemon carinicauda | reverse complement strand
TATGAAATATAAAGCTTTGAATTAATTATTGAATGAGAATTGTTTGGTTATAACTATTCTTCTTCCTCGTGGTTGGGATAACTTAGAATAGTGTATCATAAGATAAGAAATATTTCTCTTAGTTTTCATCGTTTAATTGGTTTTGACATCTTAAATTAATTAAGTTTTGTGATTCAATGAATGTCGTCAACAATAATTATATATTGATAATAATAGCGGGGTTTTGCGAGATAAAAAAAAAAAAAAACAGTAATAAGCACTCCATTTTTTATTTTAATATTTCACTTTTAAAGGCTGATTTCGTGGTCCTATCACACTGGGGAACCCTACTCACTACAAGACCTACAAGATCTGTTTATCGTATGCATTCTTGGGTATTTTGCGTATCACACTGAATGATTTCTGTATTGTGAAATCCACATAATCGAAGCACTTAGAAAGCTTACCCACCCCCTTAACACACACTCTCTCTCTCTCTCTCTCTCTCTCTCTCTCTCTCTCTCTCTCTCTCTCTCTCTCTCTCTCTCTCTCTCTCTCTGACAACGAATTTGTGAGTGAATGACTTTGTGATAGTCTAAAGAACAACCATAGCTTATTCAAATCAGCTCATAGGTAACGGTTATAAACTGAAATTGAAAAGATACAACACCACTTGATGTGGCAATTTCTTGACATACAAAATAGAAAATACATTGAATAGACTTCCGCCGGCTGTAATAAACAGTAACACTTAGGTAAACGAGTTCAAGGATAAGCTAGACAAGACCATAAGAAATCTCTAAATGCCTAAACTAAATCGCTCTACCCAAGAGCAAATGGAGTCTCCGCGGATGGACTAAAAAGTCTTTGAGACATCCAAAATCTTCGTAACTCGCTCGTGTATTCTGTTACCTTTCAATACGCACAAGTGACCTCATCATGACTACTCATCTCAAAATTACCCTCTTCTAAGAATTTGCTATGGTGACCCCTTGTAGGTATTCTACTAGTAATCCTTCCATTTACGTGGATCTAAATCCATTTTCCAATCGAAATCCTTCAGTCCTATTGGTAATTTATTTCCCCAATTTCAATTGTTCCAAAATATATTTTTTTTTCTATACAGTTCTCGGCTATACTGGTTGATTAATTTGGTAGTTAAGAGCCTATTCGTCTTAAAGCTGTTGGTCCTATGAGAGAGAGAGAGAGAGAGAGAGAGAGAGAGAGAGAGAGAGAGAGAGAGAGAGAGAGAGAGAGAGAGAGAGAATGGTCAACGTTTACCTAATTGCATGATGGAATTATCTCTCTCTCTCTCTCTCTCTCTCTCTCTCTCTCTCTCTCTCTCTCTCTCTCTCTCTCTCTCTCTCTCTCTCTCTCTCAATTTGTTAACTGTACAACATGTAGCAATTCTCTTATATATTTTGGACAGCTCGTTCTGATAACTCAAGTCATTGCACAGACTCTATTCTAGCTTAAATAGGCAGCCAATGTAAATTAACTGGTGTAGGAGTGATACATTCGCGGGGTGGGACTCCCTTTTATCAACTTGCTGCTCTTTTTATTATGTTTTGCAATATCTTAAGTTGTCCTTTGAGTAGATCATGACTGAGCGAGTTTCAATAGTCAATCTCGGAAATAACACAGGAAATAACACGGGATTTATCATAGTCGTATTTTGCCTTACTTCTGTAGTGACGTAATCATGACGCCATTATAACAACATTTTACTGAAAATGACGACTGGACTAATCCAGTGTAGGTCAATACAAGCCGGACAATCGGTTAGCGCTTGTCCAAAGTTATTTCTGTTTGGTTTTTGAAAGAGAGACTTGACTTTCGTTATCCTTATTAGCCGAACTTACATATAAAGGTAAAGTTTATTTGATTTTGTGATTTCCTGAAGATCCACCATTCCAAATTTTCTCACCTCATCTGACACCCCGGGTACGGCTCTTTAGGGGATAGTAAAGATTAGTAAATCTGACTTTATTGTAAGGGTTGTTTTTCTAGTTCTATACAGCAGGGGAACCCTACTCTCTACAGTCTACAGGACCGCCACAGTCATTAATCATGTTCGTTTGAAAGCATTCAACATTTCACAATGCATATTGCTCGTTTATTGTTAAATCAGCGCTGTCTAAAAACTCACACTAGTTTTTGTTCTCCGATGTATTTAAACTTACATTGGATATCTTTTTTGTTTTTATGCATAAAGTCTATTCCTTAAATATTCATAGCTTGGTACGTTAGTTCTTAATTATGAAATCGAAGTAATTTATTGAAACGTACGATAATACCCAAAATGTGAACTCGTTGACATGGATATTGTGTAACGATATGTTCACATAACTTCTCAAAACCCTTTTCAGAAACTGTCATCTCACAGGAATTACTGCAGGTAGGAGGTTAACAATTCTTGCAGCCACACATTGGCTTTATATAGCAGCTCTTTTAGGAAAGGAACACTCCAAAATCAAACTATTGCTCCCTGGTCTTTGGTAGTGCCATAGCCTCTGTACCATGGTCTTCCACTGTCTTGGATTGGAGTTCTCTTGCTTAGGGGTACACTCAGGCATGCTGTCGTCTTGCTTCTCTTCCCCTTGTATTTTGAAGTTTTTATAGTTTACATGTGAAGGATCTGATTTAATGTAGTTACTGTTCTTGAAATATTTTATTTTCAGTGTTTATTCTTCTCCTGTAGTTTGTTCATTTGTTTCCTTTCCTCACTGGGCTACATTTCCCTGTTGGAGCCTATGGCTTATATCATCTTGCTTTTCCAACTAGGGTTATAGTTTAGCTTGTGATGATAATAATAATGATATATAGATTTGTTTTTTAATCCCAGGACCACCTAACGTTACTAGAATTGCTTAGAAGTATGTAACACACATTTCCACCCACCCCCACCCCCACCCCCACCCAAAAAAAAGCTGTTGCAATCAATCGTAGTTTTTAAAGATAGGTTTACTTGACGATTTACTTTAGTTTAAAGGGCACTCGTGATGAGCAGAGGCAAGGGACAGTGACATTGGCCTAGCAAGCAGGACAATGTCCTCAAAACTGACCATATATGATCAGCGCCTAAGCCCCCTCTCCACCCAAGCTAGAACCATGGAGGACCAGGCAATGGCTGCTGATGACTTAGCAGATAGACCTGTAGGCTCCCCGATACCCCCCAAACCTTAGCTCATAAGGATGGTGAGATTGCAGCGGACCAAAGGAACTAACAAGTTTGAGATGAACTCGAACCTCCGACTGACTAACACCAGACAGAGACGTTACCAATCAGGCCACAACAACCCTAATTTGTTCACTCCAGGGATACATAAGAGCCCACTTCTGCAGTCACAGCCTAGAACGGGCATAAACTATCTGTCTTATTCATGCTTTTTGTTTATTTCATACTGACTGTCAAAAACACACTGCATAATACAAATCAAGGACTACCTGAAGAGGCTGAGGTGGTTGTTCTATAGGCGAGACAGTTTGGGTTAGTGGATCTCCAGGTGATCTTGATTTTGTATCATTATTATCATCATTACTTGCTAAGCTACAACCCTAGTTGGAAAAGCAGAATGCTGTAAGTCCGAGGGCTCCATCAGGGGAAATAGCCCAGTGAGGAAAGGAAATAAGGAAGCTACAAGAAAAGTAATTAACAATTAATATCAAATATTTCAAGAACAGTAATAACATTAAAATGAATATTTCATATAAACTATTAAAAACTTGAAAAAAAAATTAAACGAGAAATAAGATAGAATGGTGTGCCCAAGTGTACCCTCAAGCAAGAGAAATCTACGCCAAGACGGTATTTGAATAACAAAGTATTTTTGTAATCAGTAGAAAATTGTAAAACTGATATAAAGGTTTTCAGAGTAAACAAAAATGTTTAACAAGGAGTCTTCCCTTTTTTCCAACAAAGGTATGTCAATTTAGTTGAATTTTTATTCTATATTATTTTTTTTTTATTAATGAAGGAGAGCCTACGACGTTCATAATGTCTGTAATATACTTGGGTAATTAGATCATGGTTTGGTCATTCGTAAATTCCTTAGGAAGATTGTGGGAAGCTGTTAGTGTTCCCAGAGATAAACTATTATAACATTGTTTTCTTTTATGAGATATACATTTACATTTTCAAGCTTTTGTTCAGATTTTAAAACAGTGTCAATTAATAATTTCATATGTCGATGGCTGTTTACATTTTATAAAAAAAATCATATTTTAAATAGTGCTATATTCTCTTCCAGGTATGTTTAGCGTTTTACATGCAAACTACAATGGCGATAAAGACTTAACTTGTATTACTTTCAACTGGAGGAATAGAGCAAGTTGAGGAATGTCAAAAATTGAACTTGAGGCGAAAGTAGAGCTTAACGGGAATGGATTTTAAAATTTTTAAAGTTGAAAGTGAGTTGAAACCCAATTCATTTTCTAAACACCAACTCCAGTTATGGTAAAATAGAGGGGCGCTCAGTAGAGCACTGACCTCCGCCACGGCAGCTTATTTCTCAACCTTTTGCTCCCCTCTTAACGAGAGAATGCCTTGATGAAGTCATTGGGCTTCAGCACGGCATATCATTCCCGTGCTGAAGGCTAGTGACGGGCAAGAGGGCTCTCGAACTGAGGAATTTCTTTTCCTCAGTTTGACTCTAAATTTCTCTCATTCTTTTTCTATTACCTCTTATTGCTTATTCCTCCTTCATAATTATCAGCTGTCTCCAACCTTGCTGTCAAAACTCTCTTACCCATTTCACTGTCCAGGTTTTTTAGAGGGGACATTGTATCCATGATCGGTTTTTATTTCAAAATCAATTGTGGGAGCTGTGGTGGTCTTGCCAACTGCCCGAAAATGTTTGGACACCTAGGAGTGTCAGTATTCCCATACTGGCACGCGGAACTATCTCGTAGGAAATTTGGCCTTCGGATTCCAGGGGTTGGCGATTTCATAGAGATAGGACTCTCGGCATTCTGTCCGGTTTGCCTGTCACTATGATTAGAGTGGGGATGATTGTATTCTTGAAATGCTCTCAGTCCCATCAAGCGGGTTTGGCATACACTTGAGCCACTCTAATCATAGTGGTACCATCCCTTTGTGGTAGGGTAGGGAGTGGACATTTGGTAAGCAGCTTTTACAGGTGTCATTGGTGGAGAAATTAATTCCAGGAAAGGCTAACGGTGTCTTCTTTGGAATTTCAGACAGTCTTAATTTTTTCTCTCCCTTGAACTTTATTTTTTTCCATTGTTTTTTTTCATTGTTATTATGACCCCTTCCCTCCCCCTGAAAAAATAATTAATGAGTAAACTTAATATTCCCCGTACCCCTGGATCAAATGGCGAACCCCAGACACCGTTGACGACTTCTGCTTGTTTAAATAGGGAAAGCTCTGTTGACAACCTCTGCAATAAAAAGGATTCCTCCAACAATACTTCTCTGACCAGTGTTGTTAAAGACAATTTAATGGCACTGGTGGAAAATGATGCTTGTATTAACAGTGATACTTTACTCTCTGGTTCTGGCTCATTACCAGATCCAACAAAAAATCTGAAAATTCTCCACTTAAAAAACATACCAATTGGTTGTAGCTATGACATAATTCATGAAGCCTTCTGTAGATTTGGGGCAATCAAAGAAATTTTAATGGAGCTTAATGGTAGTAAAGGCTTTTGGGAAGCTTGGGTATCATTTTCAAGTTTTGAGATTGCTTTAGAAGCAAATAAAAATTTAGAGAGCATAAAAATTGACAATTGTTTGATTTCTGGGGCTCTATGTGATAAAGCACCAAGACACCTAGAGGTATATAAACCAGAAGAATGGATGGAAAAAGAAATAGAGCATAGACTTCCAGAAGTAAGAACCCCCAAGCCCCCAACATGGATAATTGCATCTGGGAAGATGGATAATTATAACTATTATAAGATTAGTAAATTTATACAAAAAAAAGTTGGTTTAATTAAAAGTAAGGATATTAGTAGATACGGTAAGCAATCTGTTTTGATTAATGCAAAATCAGATACTCAAGCTCACATGCTTTGTGGCATGAAGATTGCAGAAATTGATCCTATTAAGGATATTAAACCACATATGAGCTTCAGCTATGGTAAAGGAGTAGTTTTTGATAGAGATCTATATGAATTCTCAGAACCGGAAATTCTGGACATGTGCCCTGCTAATGTTTGGAAAGTAAGTAAGATCCCTCAAACAAGCATGGTAGTTTTAACATTTGAAACCCCTGTTATACCAGATCATATAATTATTGAGAATGAAAGAGTACGTGTTCGAGAGTATAAACCTAGGCCTTTACAATGCTTTAATTGTTTCAAGTACGGTCACCCTTCCCGGTACTGCAATAATACGAAGATCTGTATTAACTGTTCTTTGTTAGAACATGGCCAATGCAACAGAGATACAACCTGTGCAAACTGTAAAGATCATCATAAATCAAATGATAAAAGATGTAGAGAATACAAGAAAGAAGAAGCTGCAATCTTGAAAGCAAATGCTGAACATATAAGTGTAGGTTATGCAAAGCATTTACTCAATCGGCAACTTAATTTTGCTCACGCGGTTAAGATGCCAACAAAAGATTATAATCCACTACCCCTTACTACCACAGGGGGACCAGTGGCAGCACCTGGCCCGTCAGGTGCATCTCCCTTAGTGGTAGTAGCCCAGCCATCTGGGTCAAGTGCTCCGCCTATAAAAGCCAGAGCACAAACCTCCAAAGAGGTCAATATGGTTTCCAATACACCAAAAGTATTGTCACTGATAGGAGCATCTCCCCTAGAGGTAGTAGCCCAGCCTTCTGGGTTAAGTGCTCGAACTGTTGAAGTTCTAGCGCAATCCTCCAAGGAAGCCAATGTGGCTTCCACCACCTTAAATGTATTGTCTCAGGCAGAATCTCTACCTGATTTGATGGAGATTGGAAAACAAGATCTTCCAAAGAGGAAAAGGTCCCCATCATCCTCACCTTCATCTAAGTCAGGTAAGTGCCCTACTGCTCATGATCCTAAGGTTGACTCTTATAAAGATCCTAGAAAGAAAGAAAAGAAGAGTGGTGGCCTAGTAAAGCCTTCCATCTCCAGGCCTTACATGGCTTCATCTGAAAAGTCCCAAAAGACAAATGAGACAAAGAAAAATAATAACAAAAGATAATGTCTATCATCCAGTGGAATTGCAGAGGTCTAAGTACTAGCATTGAGCAAATAAAAACTTTAACCAGGGACTCAGACACGAAGGTAATTTGTCTACAGGAAACCAAGATCAGTGACAAACCATTTAATCCTGGACTCTATTATCATTTTTGTAGATCCCCTCCTTTGCAAGCTGCAAGAGCTCAAGGTGGTACAGGTTTTATTATTCACAAATCTGTAAAATTTGAAACAATCCTACTCAATACACCACTACAGGCATGTGCAGTTAGAACTCATATCGGGAAAAAAATTACTTTATGCTCGCTATATATTGAACCATCCTTAGAACTTTTCCTCTTAGATCATGCTGGTAATCCAAGAAGGCTTAGACTTTCTGACCTCCAAGACTTGATCAATCAGCTTCCTGCCCCTTTTATTTTGATGGGTGATTTCAATGCAAAGCATACTTTATGGGGTGGAAATGTGTGCGATAGATGGGGTAATCTTGTTGGAGAATTAATCGACAACAATGATGTCATACTAATGAATGATGGTTCTCCAACTAGGTATGATGTATTCCACAACTCTACATCAGCCATTGATTTGTCAATCTGTTCCTCATCCATTCGATTGGACTACCTTTGGTCAGTAAATGAACACCTACATGGCAGTGACCATTGGCCAATAATGTTAAATTATGTCCATAATCTTCCTTCTCAGTGTCCACCAAAATGGAAGATAGATGAGGCAGACTGGGCAGCTTATGAAAACTGTTCACACACTGATAAAGAATATGATGAATTTACATCTCCAGTGCATGCCTATCAACATCTTGAAAATATTATTGATGATAATGCTAGCAAGTTTATACCTAAAACATGCGGTTTACCTCATCGCTCTGTAGTTCCTTGGTGGAGTAAAGAATGTGCCAACGCAAGAAAAGTGACCCGAACTTGCTTCAGAAGATACTTGAGGACAAACTATTTAGCAGATAGAATAGCATATCTCAGAGCCTGTGCCAAACAAAAAAGAATTTTTAAAAAAGCAAAGAGAGCATCTTGGAAGAAATATATATCGAATATTAATACCAAAACTCCTTCAAAGGAAATATGGGACAAGATTAGAAAACTTCAAGGTAAATTCGTCCCTAAGCCTCTACCAATATTAAGGGAAAATAATAGATATATATCTGACCCCAAAGATGTAGCAGAGGTTCTTGCTAAGCACTTTGCTCATGTATCAAGTGCTGACAACTATTCCCCAGCATTTCAACAAATTAGAGCATCAACATCTGTTGTTCCTCCTGCTTCTTCAAATACTGAAGCTTTTAACCTGGCTTTTAGTATGGAGGAGATGCAAAATGCTATCTCCAGCTCTTCTTTAACTGCCCCAGGTGAGGATGGCATCCGGTATGAAATGATATCACATCTTCCAGTGGATACCAAGGAATTTTTATTAGAAACCTTTAATGGTCTATGGGCTTCCCATACATCTCCTGATTCCTGGCATACTTCAATTGTAATTCCAGGCCACAAGTCTGGTAAAGACCCAGAACTGCCATCTAGTTATAGGCCCATATCCTTGACCAGTTGCATATGCAAACTATTTGAGAGAATGATCAACAACAGACTTGTGTGGTATCTAGAATCAAAAAATCTTTTATCTAACAGACAGTTTGGTTTTAGGAAGAACCGAAGTACTCTAGACCCTTTGCTGATGTTATCAAGGGAAATTTCAAATGCTTTTTCTAACCAAAACCAGGTGGTGGGTGTCTTTTTCGACCTCGAAAAGGCATATGACACCACCTGGAGGGGTGGTATTTTAAAGCAATTGGCCTCGTGGGGTATAGGAGGACATATGTTCTCTTTTATTGAAGAATTTTTATCAAACCGCTCAATTAAAGTGAGAGTAGGGTCAGAACTATCTTCATCCTACATGCAAGAAGAAGGTGTCCCCCAAGGCAGCGTATTGAGTGTGACCTTGTTTGCTGTTGCTATTAATAGTCTCATTAGTCACATACCTCCTGGCATACAAGGATCACTATTTGTCGATGACTTTGCAATTTATTGTAGTGGATCATCTGCACTTCAAGCATGCCAAAATCTTCAAATTGCAATAAATGCTGCTTCCGCATGGGCAAATTCTCGTGGATTCATGTTTTCTCCTCAGAAGACCAAAGCCATTCGCTTTACTCGTACTCGTAAAAGGGAAGAGATCCCCACCCTTTTCTTAAATGATTGTATTTTGCCATATGAGGATAGTGTCAAGTTTCTTGGAGTCATTTTTGACAAGAAAATGACATTTGGTCCCCATATAAATGACCTATCTATCAGGGTTAAGAAGTCACTGAACATTCTGAAAGTGATATCGCATTTTGATTGGGGTGCTGATAGAACAACTTTGCTTAGAATTTATACATCTTTGTGTCTGAGCAAGTTAGACTATGCATGCCAAATATATGGGTCAGCTACAAAGACTTTACTTGGAAAACTTGATATTGTTCACAATGCTGGGCTTCGCATCTGCACAGGTGCTTACAGAACATCTCCCATTGACAGTCTCTATGTTGATTCTGGCATACCTCCCCTTTCCATTCGCAGAGAGGAGTTGAGTTTGAGGTTTTTAGCTAGGTCCCTTGCTGTGAGAAACAATCCTAACTGTAAATATGTTAGGGCGCCTTTAGATCGGGCTCCTAACAGATCTAGAGTGCCTAAGCCTTTGGAAGTACAGCTGAAAAACGAGGCTAGAGAAGTAGGCTTGTTAACAGCACAGATAGCAGAGGTAGGATATCCCAAGTCTCCTCCTTGGTGTAATCCACCTGTTAAAGTATGTTTTACGGCAGGAGGGAAAAATACCTTACCTAGTAGGGTAATGAAAAGTGAGTTTTTAAATCATGCTGCTCAACATCATGGGAAACCTGTTTTTACAGATGGCTCCAAATCGGCTGCAGGAGTTGGAAGTGCAGCTGTGGTGGGGGATATTGTTATTAGAAGGAAACTCCCATCCTCTTGTTCAATTTTTACTGCTGAGCTGTACGCAATAATTCTCGCAGTCCAACATATTTTTAAAAATGGCAACCAAAATAGTTTTTATACAATTTTTACGGATTCCAATAGTGTTTTACTCTCATTAAAACAAATTATGCCAGGCCATCATCTAGTACAAGAGGTGCAGGACTGGTTAGTACTTCTGCAGTCTAGGAAGAGTATCAGTGTTCACTTCTGTTGGGTCCCTGCCCATGTTGGGGTGGATGGGAATGAACAAGTAGATAAGGCAGCAAAGGAAGCTTCAGGGCTAAGTAATCCATCCCCCTTGAGTATTCCTTACAAAGATCTTAAAAGTGAGATTCATCTTTACTGTAAAAATAAGTGGCAAGCCCGATGGTCTGAACTGACCACCAATACAAAATTGAAACAAATCCACCCATTGGTGGATAAATGGTCATCTTGTAATTCTACAAGTAGAAGGGATACCATTATTTTAACTAGGCTGCGTATTGGCCATACACATGCAACGCACAATTATTTAATGAAGAGTGGGGAAGGGAGACAGGCCCCTCTTTGTAATACCTGTCAAGTGACAATGGATGTTAAACACATTTTAGTCGATTGTCCTGTTTTTAATCTTCAGAGGAGGACACATTTACTCCAGGACAAACCTTTAAGAGATATACTGGGGGAAAACTGTAATACCCTGAACTTGAGAAAATTTGTACAAAGTATTGGGTTATATTATGAGCTATAATTGATTTTATTAATTTATTTATTTATTTTACCCTTTTAATCCCTATTTATTTCACATCTAGATTTTATTGTATGAAAGTGTTAAGATTTGTATTAAAGGTTAAAATGATACTAAATGGTGTGAGTGTACAGATATGATTGAATGATTTTCATTATATAGCGCTGAATGGCCTTTGATGCCCCAGTGCTTGGCTTAATGCCTAAATCCTATATTCAATTCAATTCAATTCAACCTTTTGCTCGACGTTTACATTGACCATGACCTTTGACCTAGGACTTTCAAAATTGAATCACTTCCACGTCTCAACATAACAATTAATCTCTGAAAGTTTTACTATATTAAGTAAAGTTGTGGCCAGGAAGTTCTTCATTCACAAACAGACAAACAACGCCGAAAACATAACCTCCTCCCAACTTCGTTGGCGGAAGTAATTATTATGGTTAGCTGTTAATCTTAGTGAAGTAAAAGTTAGAGGAGATAAGGGTTTAGGAGCCAGAATAAATACCTGACATTTTTACATATTTACATACGAAATCATTCTACCTTTTTACTTTCTCTCTCTTTCTCTCTCTCTCTCTCTCTCTCTCTCTCTCTCTCTCTCTCTCTCTCTCTCTCTCTCTCTCTCTCTCTCTCTCTTTCAGAATATTTAAGATTATCTCACTAAAACTTTGTAGTTTTCTTTAGTTAGACCTAATAGAAAACGTTATCTATTTAGATCGTAGACTAGTGTAATTTTGTATCTATTATTCAAATAATTTGAAATATTTCATTTTTCTTTAAGGGCTGCTCTTCTAGTCCTATGCAGCACAGGACCCCAACTCTATACCGGACCTCCTCAGTCATTTTATCATGTTTCTTCGAAAGCATTCAGCATTTCACACACCATATTGTTTGTTTATTGTCAAATCCACACTATCGAAGCACTTTGAGAACATGAAAGTCATCAGCTTCCTCTTGAAAGCCTTAATATCTTAATTCTTTCAAATGTCTAGTGGGAGCTTATTGTATATCCTCGGGGTATCATATTTAAAGGCTCTAGAGCCTACAGTAGACATATATCTAGGTTTGAATAATTAGAAACTATCTGTAACTATTCTCGTGTCAACACGATTTGTTGGCTGCGCAATATGTAGCAATTCTCTTAGATGTTTTGAACGTCAGTCTTCAATAAGCTTGAAACTGAACTTAAAGGTGATTTCATGCATCATTTACTGCACCCATTTTACAGAATTTAAATTTAAGAATAATAAATTCAGATAATTTGTTTACAAACCATTTATCAAATATAGTTCTATGAAGAACTAAATTTCATAATTAAGAATACTATCACCATCACCATCACCATCACCATCACCATCCTCCTCCTCCTCCTCCTCCTCCTCCTCCTCCTCCTCCTCCTCCCCATTGACGCTAAGGGCCTCATCTAGATTTCGCTAGTCGTCTCCATCTTGATCTTTTTAGTAATATTTTCCTATTCATCATCATCTACTTCACGCATCATACTTCTCAGCCATGTAGGCCTGAGTCTTCTAACTCTTCTAGTGCCTTGTGGAGCATAGTTGAAAGAATACTGACAGCATACAAAAACATGGATTGTGTATCATAACATTACTATAGAGTTTTTACTATAATTTAAGTGTTAAACTGAAAATGGGATCCTCTATATAGTTAAGAAAAACTTATTATGTCTCCCTTAATACTCCTGCCAGACTTTTGCGAGCAATGACCTTAACTATTTCTTTCCCTGATACTTGTGCATATTTCAGCATATAAAACATAATTTCAGTTTATTTGCCTACATTAGTTTATTATTATATATATACTGTATATATATATATATATATATATATATATATATATATATATATATATATATATATATATATATATACATTTATATATATATATACATTTATATATATAAATATATATATAATATTTCATATATATACACATATATATATAATATATATTATAATATTAGCTATAATAATATATATATATATATATATATATATATATATATATAATACTATATATATATATATAATACTATATATATATATATAATACTATATATATATATATATATATATATATATATATTATATATAATATATAAATATATATATATATATATATATATGTATATATATATATATATATATATTTATATATTATATATAATACTATATATATATATATATATATATATATATATATATATATTATATATATAATACTATATATGTATATATATATATATATATATATATACACACAGTATACATATACACACAGTATACATATATATATATATATATATATATATATATATATATATTATATATAATACTATATATGTATATGTATATATATCGTCGTCGGCGGCGGCGTCGTCGTCGGCGTCGGCGCTCACTCGTGTCCGAGTATTGGGTTCTGTCGTTAGCCATCAGCCTCCTATCAGAAGAAGGGTGGAGGAAACGACAGAATGCCAGTAGCTGGGTATATTGTTTTGGGTGGTCGTGGCTTTGCAACGGCCACGCACACACACTTGGCCCACATCGTTTTCACCGCGGCTCAAGACATATGAGACAGGCGGCTTCTCCGATGTTGATTGCATCGGGCTGCCGGGTTCTTGTTATGTCAAGGCCCGCCTTGTTGCCTGCCCGACAGGCATTGCCCTCTTCCGCCGGCGCTGGGAAGCTCCGCCGTTGGGGTCTTGTTTGGTTTGATTTTGGAGTTTTCCTTCTCCTAGCCTTTGCCTATCTTAAATAAAGGAGAAGGCCTATAGGGGTCCAGTCTTGGTCTGGTCTCTCAGAACTGGCCTTAGCGGTATGGTTGAGCCTGCCAGGGTGGATAAACTACCCCACCGCCATTGCCCAGCCCATCATTGAGACACTCAAGCCCCTCTACTGAATATATATATATATATATATATATATATATATATATATATATATATATATATATATACACATATATATATATATATATATATATATATATATATATATATATATATATATATATATACACACATATATATATATATATACACACACATATATATACACAATGTTTCATCTCCAATGTAGCTTTCCCTGGAAAAGCAAATGAAGCTTCCCAAAACATGAATGCGTGCAGGCACTTCAATATTTAAAAATCTATTGACAAAGAAGTAGATTACAAAAGATCTGGCAGATCCCTAATTTCAAATCGTGCAGTCTTCCACGTCCTGCTCAGCTTGCAAAAAAAAAAAAAAAAAAAAAAAAAAAAAAAAAAAAGAAAAAAAAAACTAGAAAAGTTTAGGACAAAACTGAAAATGGAAGTCGAGTAAAACAAAGGCACAATCTGTTACTACAATATCTATAACACCCAAAGGATTTATTTCTTCTGCAATAACTTAACAGTTGTAGTTTGCAATGCTCTGAGAACGAATAGAAGCCTGTTAAGAGGTTAACCCCATCCATTGTCATATTCAACATTACTATGAAACTGCAGTACAATAATCTTTATAATTTGTGAAATTTTACTGTAATTTTAACTAGTAAAGTAAGGCAAAAACTCTTCAGTAGGTATGTTCCTCAATGTACTAGTTACCCCTCAATTATGACCAATAGTGTATTGGTGTTTTTTTTTTTTTTTTACAAATTGACTATTAAACCTATGAATTTTGATTTAACAGATAATTATGTCTATTGTTTATAGGTTATATATGATATATCTGTTTTAATGTTAATGTTTTTAAAATATTCTATTTTAATAATTCATTACGTCTTGTATCATTTATTTATTTCATTTCCTCACTAAGCTATTTTTCCCTGTTAGAGCCCTTGGGCTTATAACATCTTGTTTTTCCAACTAGGGTTGTAGCTTAGCTAATAATAATAATAAAAATAATAATAATAATAATAATAATAATAATAATAATAATAATAATAATAATGATAATAGTAATAATAATAATTTGTTCGGGCTATCATAGATATCTCGTAACTAAATATTTTTTCTCTATGCCTGGCAGTAAACTAAGCTTTTGACATTAGACAGTCAACTAGTAATAAGTGTCGCAAGCTTGGAAGGAGTCTTAAATTATTTTGGGGAAATTTAGTTTAAGTACAGTAGTAGGCAAAAGTGAAAATGTGCTAAACTGTCCTTTTCAATTCTTTCCAGAACTACGCTCCAGTTGTCTTGGTAAGGTACTCATATGAAACTGAGGATTGAAAGAGGACACAGAGGCTGTCATGCAACAAATTGAGAAATTGCAAGAATAGCTTAAATCCTCTCTCATCTGCATGGGCCAAGCTAAGTATGACATCATCAAATATGAACTGAAGCTATAAACTTCACTTGAAAGATGAAATCTTAGTCTTAAGTTTCTACGCTTTTTAGAAGGCATGTTAGAATTGGAGCATTTAGTTCCTCAATCACTTGCAGAACAATAATAGATTACGCTGAGTAGACAGCAGATATCTAAGATCTTTGTGTTTTTAGAAATTGGTTTTTCGTCCTGCTTCATGATTTTTTTTTCTTTTTTTTTCACTAATTCCCGGTATTGGAAACCTTTGATTAAATCAATTTATTCATATAAAAAGAAAAATTCAAATACAAGTATAGTTTAATTCTAGATCTCCATTTAGACATTAGATACTAGTCACCTACTATTTTTGGACAACAAAACTCCAATTTACATTTTTGTCAAAATAATTCTAGAAAAAATTAAAAAGATTAGTTAGGTACAGTAGGCAAAAGCCAAAAAATTTGTTGAATATCCTTTTCAATTCTTCCAGATGTTTCAGTTGGCTTGGTATGGTAGGCATTTGGCACTGAAGCCTGGAGAAAGTGCAGACGTAGATGTTCAAGAATTTGAGAAATTGTGATGATGTCTTTAAGTCTCCTGTCTTCTGTATGAGCCAAGTTAAGTGTGGCATGTTCAATTGTCTAATTCTGTAAACTATTTCGATGGTAAAATTGGTTTCAAAATCGTGTGCTTTTTAGAGCCTAGGTTAGATTTTGCGACATTTAATACTAGGGCTAAGTTACAAGAGTACAGACTAGAGACTTATTATTATTATTATTATTATTATTATTATTATTATTATTATTATTATTATTATTATTATTATTATTATTATTATTATTATTATTATCATTAATATTATTATTATTATTATTATTATTATTATTATTAGCTAAGCTACAACCTGAGTTGGAAAGGCAAGATACTATAAGCCCAAGGGCTCCAACGTGGAAAAATAGCCCAGTGAGGAAAGGAAATAAGGAAACAAATAAACGATCTGAGAAATGATGAACAATTGTAATGTAATATTTTAAAAACAGTAACATCAAAGCAGATATCTCTTAAACTATAAAAACTTATGTCAGCCTGTTATCTGATATTAAATATATATTATTTGTGGATATTAATTCCATTTTATAAGAATTTTAAGTAGTGGAGTCTTCAAGAAATGTATTTGTAGATATTGGTTTACCATTTAGTGAGAATGTTTTTTAGGGAGTGGAGTCGATAGAATGAAATTTAAGAGAAATGACTTACTCAAACTGTATTTGATCAAAGAATCATACATATTTTTTGCTGAATTGTTTTTATTTTTAGTAAATCCCGTTAGTTGGAAAGCTCAGATTGTATTCATGATTTTTTGTCAAAAAAAAAAAAAAAATTATTAAACTCGAGTAAGTTTCGAGTTTAGCTCTAAACCTCCGTTTAGGTGTGAAATAAGTTACCCACTTATAAACCTTTTATATGACAAAACTTAAATCAACATCTTTTTGGCAAAAGTTCAATTCTTATTGTAAGTGGGTAGTGATGTCAGTGCGCCATGTGTGGTCAACTGTAGATGTTAATTCAACCTAGTTTACTTTTTGTTTGGCAAAGGCCTTTCTACTCACATTTGCTTGAATTCATTGTTAAAAACTTGACACATGTTTTTATTAGTTCTCAAGATATCCTAAATGTGTTTGTCCTGAAATATTCTAATTTCTTCACTGAAATATCAAAATTTGTTTAACTTAAGAATATCATAATTTTGGTGGCTTAAATTATCGTAATTGTTTTGGGACTTGAAATATATTACTTTTGGGGGCTTAAACTATCCTACTTTTGGCTGCTTAAAATATCCTACTTTTGGGGGCTTGAAATATCTTACTTTTGGGGGCTTGAAATATCTTACTTTTGGGGGCTTAAAATATCTTACTTTTGGGATTAAAATATCCTACTTTGTGGATTAATATATCCTACTTTAGGGATTGAAATATCCTACTTTTGGAGGCTTAAGATATATTACTTTCAGGGGCTTAGAATATCTTACTTTTGGGGGTTTAGATAATCTTACTTTTAGGTGTTTAGAATATCTTACTTTTAGGTGTTTAGAATATCTTACTTTTGTGGGCTTAGAATATCTTACTTTTGTGGGCTTAGAATATCTTACTTTTTGGGGCTTAAAATGTCTTACTTTTCGGGGCCTAAAACATCTTACTTTTGGTGGCTTAAAATGTCTTAATTTGCGGGCTTACAATATCCTAGTTTTAAGGCTTACAATGTTTTACTTTTGAGGGTTTGAAATATACTTTTAAGGATTAAAATATCCTACTTTTGGGGCTTAATATATCTTAATTTTGAGGGCTTAAAATATCTTACTTTCTGTAGCTTAAATATCCTACTTTTGTGGCTTAGAATATCCTACTTTTGGGGGCTTAATGTACCCTAACTTGTTTTCGATTGAACTGATTTATAAAACATATATCATTACTTCAAAAATTACTGAAAACTACTAAATTTATACTATATAAATCTTTATTAGTGTTTATTTTTTTTTTTTTTTTTTTTTTTTTTTTTTTTTTTGCGCCGAGTTCCTATTAACACTTTTGACTTTCAGGTTGACGTGGCCTTCTCCTAGGATGGTTAGAACTCTTCAATCCAAATGAGGATGGACATTTAGGACTATCCTGGATTAGTCCTGTGGGATCCGGAATCTCCTGGTAAAGTCCTTCAGAGCAAGTGGAACTTCTAGAACACCAGTTTGGGCCATTGGGTGTAGGAAGTTAAATTAGTTTTTCACAATAATTATTCAAGTATCTAGTTCAAGTTTTAAGTCTTGGACAGTGTGCTGAGTTATATTGCTAGCTTGCTAATTTACCTAAATTCTTTTATTTTTTGTTTCATGAATTTAGTTTCTATACATTAAATTCCCATTAGAAATTGCCTTATTGGATAGTTGATGGCTAGAATTTAGTTATAAATCAATTTAGGTTTACATAAATCCATGTCAATAGCTAGGATTGAAATCTTGCGTAAGCTAGTCTGAAGTCTTTTAGAGCTAAATTTTATCTCATTCTCATCAACCTGGTGGCATCTGGGAAAAATCTTATTGTGAAAATCCTAGTTAGGAAATTTCTGGTAGTCCTGATAGAAGATATTTCAGGTAGATGCTGGGCTGTTTCAGGTAGATGGTGGGACATTTCAGGTAGTAGTTATTTCATGTAGAGGCTGGGCCATTTCAGGTAGATGCTGGGCTGTTTCAGGTAGATGTTGGGCTGTTTCATGTAGAGGCTGGGCTGTTTCATGTAGAGGCTGGGCCATTTCAGGTTGGAGTTATTTCAGGTAGAGGCTGTTCTATTTTAAGGAATTTTTATTTCAGGTACAGGGTTGGCTATTTCAGGTAGATGCTGGGTATTTCAGGTAGATGCTAGTCTGTTTCAGGTAGATGCTGGGCTGTTTCAGGTAGATGCTGGGCTGTTTCAGGTAGAGGCTGGGCCATTTCAGGTAGGAGTTATTCCAGGTAGAGGCTGGGCTATTTCAAGGAAGTTTTATTTCAGGTTGAGGGTGGGCTATTTCAGGTAGATGCTGGGCTGTTTCAGGTAGATGCTGGGCTGTTTCAGGTAAGGGCTGGGCTGTTTCAGGTAGTTGCTTGGCCAATTCAGGTAAGAGCTATTTCATGTAGAGGCTGGGCTATTTCAAGAAAGTTATTTCAGGTAGAGGGTGGGTTATTTCAGATAGAGACTGGGCTATTTCAGGTAGAGGCAGGGCTGTTTCAGTTACATTTTAGTCTAGATCTATTTATTTGATCCAGTGGGATTGGACATTCAAATCATGAGATCCCAGAAGCAAAGATATCCAAAAAAATTTTCATTTGTCACATTTGACTTTCAAGAAATAAGTATTTTTAGTAAGATTTGAAAAACCTTTAAGAATATTAAAGCAGGTTTTAGTTTGTAATCTATATCTTTTTAAAATTCAGGAAATATGAACATGTTCGTAAACTAGTTGAGAAAATTTCAAACTAAAGTGTTATTGTATTAGGAATTAATAGGTTATATAAGATTATAGAATTATCTGTTGCCAAAACTTTTAGTTGATGGAAATGAGAGGCTTTGGTTTAAGTATACAAAGTTTATTTTTTTTTTTATTTATTTTTTTTTTTTGGCATTTAAGTTGAGCTGCTTTAAGTGCTTATTTCAAGGTGTGTTCTTGTTTAGCATTTCAATTTCCCTTTCTGTCCTATAAGCTTAAGGTTCCTTGACACAAACACTTTCAAGGTTCAGTAGTATACCTTACATAGTTGATCCCCCACATTGCATTTTAAATTTCATAAAGGGTAATAAATAACAAATGTATTTGAAGTAATCCAAAGTTTAAATACACTAATGGTCCTATATTTAAAAATCTAGAGTACATATTTTAATATCTGTAATTTGTATATAAACTTATCCCTCTTTTTATTTTTAATTTTGTAAGATTCAGTATTTGATTAAATGTCCATCTTCACTCCCCATCCTACATTCTCTCTCTCTCTCTCTCTCTCTCTCTCTCTCTCTCTCTCTCTCTCTCTCTCTCTCTCTCTCTCTCTTCAATATCAAGTTAGTGTATAGAGAGGATTTTAGGAGTATACTGTAAATTAAAGTATAAAAGTTATAAAATATAGGTATATCAAAAAAATACTGTAGGCCTACGTGTTTTTCAGATTTTAATTATATATTGTTAGAAAAGCTTAAATTTAAGGTTAGGAAAGATGGTTCTAAAACATTGTGCTTTCGGAAAGGTCGAAAGGCTGATTTGTTGATTGGTATAGATTTAAATACTAAGAACTAAAGGAGGAATTGAACATTGCTGGATAATACAGAATAGTGAATAGTTTTAGGTGATCATTGGAGGACTTTGGTGTGAAATGGCTAGGAGAGCTTTGGTGTGAAATGGCAAGGAGAGCTTTGGTGTGAAATGGCAAGGAGAGCTTTGGTGTGAAATGGCAAGGAGAGCTTTGGTGTGAAATGGCTAGGAGAGCTTTGGTATGAAATGGTTAGGAGAGCTTTGGTGTGAAATGGCTAGGAGAGCTTTGGTGTGAAACGGCTAGGAGAGCTTTGGTGTGAAACGGCTAAGAGAGCTTTGGTGTGGAATGGCAAGGAGAGCTTTGGTGTGAAATGGTTAGGAGAGCTTTGGTGTGAAATGGCAAGGAGAGCTTTGGTGTGAAATGGCAAGGAGAGCTTTGGTGTGAAATGGCAAGGAGAGCTTTGGTGTGAAATGACTAGGAGAGCTTTGGTGTGAAATGACTAGGAGAGCTTTGGTGTGAAATGGCTAGGAGAGCTTTGGTGTGAAATGGCTAGGAGAGCTTTGGTGTGAAATGGCTAGGAGAGCTTTGGTGTGAAATTGTTAGGAGAGCTTTGGTGTGAAATGGCTAGGAGAGCTTTGGTGTGAAATGGTTAGGAGAGCTTTGGTGTGAAATGGCTAGGAGAGCTTTGGTGTGAAATGGCTAGGAGAGCTTTGGTGTGAAATGGTCAGGAGAGCTTTGGTGTGAAATGGCTAGGAGAACTTTGGTCTGAAATGGCTAGGAGAGCTATGGTATGAAATGACTAGGAGGGCTTTGGTGTGAAATGCATAGTGGGGGCTTTGGCCAGGAGGGCTTTGGTCACTGTGAAATGGCTAAGAGGGTTTTGGTGTGAAATGGCTAGTAGGGCTAGGAAGTGGAAGTGCAAAATGGCAGTGCTTTGGCTAGTATTATTCCTTATCTTCTCGTAACATACATGAACATACCTTGAAATTAACTTGAATTTTGAAAATGATGCAGGGCAGTGTTTTGTGAAATCTTGCAAACGGGTTCGAATCAGATTATTGTTCCCTCTGATGCATAACTAAAGTTTCAGAACTCCCATTCCCACTCGTTGATCCTTCCCCCTCCCAATTTGGAAATATTTTTAAAAAGAATTAGAGGGAACGTTCTATATGACTGAACCTTCTTCCTCATCTGACCCCCTCCCTCTTCTGGTATCAGTACTTGCCATATTCCTCACCACTGAAAGGCCAGTGGGCCCATGAAGTATATCTTGCTTTTGACCAGAACCACAGTTCATTTAGGCTGTTTATGAGCTTCCCATGTACGGAACTCTAGTTCATTCTTTTGCTGGTTTAAAGAGAGAAGAAGACTGTTAACTTGGTTATGTCGTATTGTCATAATGCTAGACTGCATGCTATGGTGAATATGTTCAGCCCAATTTGATTTCCCTGAAATATCGTCAGAATAGATTCTGTCCTGTCAATTCTAGTCATGATTAATAATTCAGTCAGGTTAAAGGATCTTTAAGCCTCAAATGATTTTAATTTTTTTGTTTCATGCGTTTAAAACTTTTTAAAAAATTTTTTATCTTGAATTGTAGGAGATTGTAATGTCAAATTGAACAGGTTTCTGTGATATATACACTGTAATTTCAGTGTCAAACTATATCAAATTTGTCATGTATTGTGTAATTTCAGTGTCAAACTATATCAAATTTGTCATGTATTGTGTAAATTGAGTTGTGTAAAACATTGTCAATGATTTAAAATGTGTCCAAGAATATGTGAGTTTTCAACGGTAATGTGAAATTGGTAACTGTAATGATAAATTTTTCAATTTTATATGTCAATGAAAATCAAAAGATTGGCAATATTAATTAATTTAGTTTCAAACTTGTAGATAATTTTATAAAAAGTGGTGACATTGTCAGTCTTGCATTCCAGTGCTTTCTATTACGCTGAGATACCCGAGCTCTCTGAAAAGGGGCCCAGCTGGGATTATAAATGTCCCAAGATATCTGATTCCAACTGTTTCTGTTCATGACATAAAGGAGGGATAAAGAACTGCTGTTGTCATTTTAGAAGAAATGTGTAATACATTCTTGAATAGATTGTTGTTGGTATAATTTCAGTTAGTGCTTGTGGTTGGAAGTTACTGCCAATGCTGACTAGGGGAATTAAGGCATTATTAAAGTCCTTGTTTGTGTAGTTAAGGATCAGGTAACCTAGCTTAGGGGATGTTTATATAGGGTTAAATTATATGGCTTCAATTTGATTTAGTTTAATCTGCTCTTGGTTAAGTATTTCTAAAATTTATGCATGATTTGGCAAAGGGGTCCAAACTAAGATTTAACTTTTTGAGATTAGGTTTTATATACGTACTGTGATACTGATGTACAGGAATATATCTTGTGTATTAATTTACAAAAAGTACCTGCTCTGAAGTTATAATCTTCTTTATGTTCAAGGAAATTTTGTAATTCAGAGATGATAGACAATATCTAATAAGCCTCTGAAGCTTGTACAAAACATCAAGTCAGAGCATCAGTGGTATATTGTGATAAACTGTATAACTCGCCAATTTCTTTTAATTTTACTGACACTTGAGATTTGGATTTACAATTTAAGTTATTCACATGTAACAAGATCATAATTTCTATGCAAATCTTTCTAGAAAACTAAAGTAAAAAACTGTTAAATTAACTGAAAGCTCAATACACTCTGATCTGCTTATGCTAAAGTCCATAACGTTTATATGCTAATATATTTATGATTAACGTCATAAATTGTTGATTAAACTGCTTAAAACGTTAACTTACGTCCATGTTGAGTAAATGTGTAGTAACTTAAATCTAAAACTAGAAGTTAGTCCACTAATCTCCAAAGCACTTTATCAGAATTTATGCAAGTACTATAAGAAAAATCCTGAAAAATCAGTTTTTAGAGATATTAATGTCTTGATATTTCATGTACCCAGCATTTCAATTACAAATTAGCCACTAATACTTTATTTGAAACTTGCAACTTTAAAAGTTAATGTTGAGCGTTTCAATATTTTCATATTGATGCGAAGTACAGGGAACTTTTACTGATTTGGTTGGAAATTTTTGAATTTCAATAGGTTGATTTAGGTTTAGTTAATAATCAGAACAATTATCTTTCAGCAAAATTGTAGTGAAGATTATATAAGTTGAATTAGAGTTTTCTTAAAATAGGATACACTACACTTTTCAAATGACTCCACTTGCATTAATTCTAATGTTGATATTACCGTAATCTTTAAGTAAGTTGAGGGGACAAGAAAAAGGCCAGATTCTCTCTATGTAAATACACTAAAGTTTTTAAAAGTAATTTTCATGATTGGTTCACGAGTGCACCACTTATGTTGCTGCTCTACCACTTATGTTGCTACTCTACCACTTATGTTGCTGCTCTACCACTTATGTTGCTACTCTACCACTTATGTTGCTGCTTCACCACTTATGATGCTACTCTACCACTTATGTTGCTGCTTCACCACTTATGATGCTACTCTACCACTTATGTTGCTGCTTCACCACTTATGATGCTACTCTACCACTTATGTTGCTGCTTCACCACTTATGATGCTACTCTACCACTTATGTTGCTGCTTCACCACTTATGTTGCTACTCTACCACTTATGTTGCTGCTTCACCACTTATGATGCTACTCTACCACTTATGTTGCTGCTTCACCACTTATGTTGCTACTCTACCACTTATGTTGCTGCTTCACCACTTATGATGCTACTCTACCACTTATGTTGCTGCTTCACCACTTATGATGCTACTCTACCACTTATGTTGCTGCTTTACCACTTATGATGCTACTCTACCACTTATGTTGCTGCTTCACCACTTATGATGCTACTCTACCACTTATGTTGCTGCTTCACCACTTATGATGCTACTCTACCACTTATGTTGCTGCTTTACCACTTATGTTGCTACTCTACCACTTATGTTGCTGCTTCACCACTTATGATGCTACTCTACCACTTATGTTGCTGCTTCACCACTTATGATGCTACTCTACCACTTATGTTGCTGCTTCACCACTTATGATGCTACTCTACCACTTATGTTGCTGCTTTACCACTTATGTTGCTACTCTACCACTTATGTTGCTGCTTCACCACTTATGATGCTACTCTACCACTTATGTTGCTGCTTCACCACTTATGATGCTACTCTACCACTTATGTTGCTGCTTCACCACTTATGATGCTACTCTACCACTTATGTTGCTGCTTCACCACTTATGTTGCTACTCTACCACGTACGTTACTGCTCTACCACTTAAAATCAAACCTTGGGATTGAATGTAGGAATTAATTGATGCAGGACAATACATTCCTTGTAGATCAGTAAATTTGTAACAAGCAATGAACGAGTGGTTGGACGATGTCTGGTGTAAGTGTTAACGAGGAGGATCTAGTCTACAGGAGGAAGTTATAGTCTTGTACTAGTGTTGTCTTTAGTGAAAATTAGTTTAATTGGTTGCTGATTTCAATAGATAAGTGTAAAGGTTATCTTAGTGAGGAACTTAGATTAGTTTTTCTCGGGTTGAATCAAGGTTAATAAGTGTGTATCCTCAGGTTAACACCAAATATTTAATCTAGATTTATACTAAATCATAGGAGATTGAGAGTATAAATATTGAGATTAAGGTAAACTTTGTTTAGTAGGCAGCTCTAAACATTTTATTTCTATGAAGGACAAAATAAGACTCCTTGCAAAATAGGCCAAGAATAATTTAAATAATTCTGGTGCCTAAATTTATTTCATACTTGAATCGTAGATTTCAAAGATTTTCGTAATGAACTATTGCAAGTATATATGTAAAAGTAAATTCACCGATTAATCAATTTAAAGTAATTTCACTTTTTGCATTAATTCTTTTAAGATTAAATCTAAAGATTTTTTTTTAATAGTAGCTTAATCACTTGCTCACTTTACCAGATTGGTATATCCTAATTGTTTTTATCTGTAGATTGTCAAAATTATATTACGTTATCTTATGAATCTTTTATATTAACTTTTTATTTGGTCACATTAAGATAAGGCGATAGGCTAGGTGGTGAATGTTAAATATGCAGTTAAAAAAAATATTCTTTGAAATATGAAGGACAAGCACATGGGTTTTCACACAATTCGTTTATAAGTGTCAAATTTCAGACTCGTGCTTTTACCATAAGCAATGAAATTAACAAATGACACCTAATGTATAAGAGACTTTATAAATCCTATTTTTTCCAAAGTTTCCTTTAATAAATGGAATTAATTTTTGATGAAAGAATAAAGCCATTAGTTCAGCCAATTGAAATATAGATACTTTGCAAGTATTGGGATTAATTCTTTTCAAATCAAATTTCAGTTATCTTCAGTATTCATGAGGTCGTCCGCTATCCTTAACATTGCGAAGAATTTAACAGTTAAAGAGTATTATTATCATACCCGTAGATTATTTTACATAATTAATAACGTTTTTAAACCATATAATGGCCTTATATAATTCAAGTTTCCTAAGTTTTAACTTTGACAATAATTTTATGCTGAATTTCTGATAATTAAACTCAAATTAAAAATATATTTATTTCACATAACACGTTTTAAGGTAACTAATTTTCCAAATCTATTAGAAATTCTACTGATTATTAAGATCGTAAATACGAAGTTTATAATGCCAAAGATATTCCGTTAAAGGTAGACTGACTTAGAAGTAAGAGAAGGATTCCGAATAATTCAAAATCTCCTTAAGCTTGTCCATAGTTTGTTTTAGTAAGAGATGTTCAGGAGTAAGTAATATTAATAGAATTTATTCAGGCTGGGCAGCGGGTGTGTGTATGCGTTTTCAAACTGTATACTAATTTTCATCAAGTAGGCCTACTGTTCGATTAGTTGGTGTATGTGTATGATAGGAATAAGCACTGGCAATGTAACACTTGGGTAATCCCTGTTTGGTCCTCAGCAACAGCTTTGTAGGTAGGCCTGTTAGATTAAGGGTTGCTCAGTTTTTTTAGGTAGAGCTACTGTTAGTTTAAGGGTTGTTCAGCTTTGTAAGTAGGACTACTGTTAGTTTAAGGGTTGTTCAGCTTTGTAAGTAGGACTACTGTTAGTTTAAGGGTTTCCAGCAACAACTAAGCAGGTAGGCGTTAGCTATAGTTAGTTTAAGGGTTCTTAAGCTTTTTAGGCAGGCCTACAGTTAGTTTAAGGGTTGTTCAGCTTTTTAAGTAGGGCCACTGTTAGTTTAAGGTGTTTTCAGCTTTGTAGGTAGGCCCACTGTTAGGTTGAGGGTTGTTTAGCATTTAAGAAAAACCTGAAACTAGGTTCTCTCCACATAGTTTTCAAAGGGGATCTTATTTGAGAATGTATTACACATGAACCTGAATTGATTTGTGTTGTCCACGTGCAAGGTTAATGTGTACTTCGGTCCGATCTGCCTATCTGCTAGGAGGAGTAGTAAGGATAGTCAGGGCAGTGGTTTGCACGTGTCTTCTCCTTTACCCGACTCAATCATGCACATAAAATGGGACGGATGAGAGATACCTTTGGGCAGTTGTGGTTCCTGTCTGCTTTTGAGAGAGCAAAAGGTTTCTGGAGTAATCGATCGTGGTGGAATTGCACTTAAGACTGATGAGGTCTCCACTACCACCCAAATATTTTTCCCTTGATGATTGTTTCCAACGGAAATATAGATTTGAGAAAAAATCCCCTTGTTCTGTAATTGCTTAAAGGTTTATCATTAAAAATGTGAAATTTCTTAAACGATTAACTAATGAAGTATTAACTAATTAGAATAATATAACATTATCTTGAAAAAAACAATATAATTCTTGGAGTTTTTAATTCACAATCATTGCATTAATGTCTGTAAGATTTTCAATAAAACATTTCAAAAGAGAAGGAAATGGAAAGCATTCAAGGGCCTGGTGACTTTGTTCGTTCACAAAACAAAAGGCCTAATTAATCTTTTGTTACCAGGTGGGAAGGGGCGGGCCTTGGTGGGCTTTCCATTTCCTTCTCTTTTTTTATTGAAATCTTAACTAATTTACACAATTATGACACTTTTAACCTCAAATGTTTAACTTCAAACTCAGTCCAATGTTCAGAAAAATCAAAGAAAGCGAATTACTTTAGTATTCCATATTATGAGAGGTTAGGTGATCGTTTTCTCTGACTTTGTCGTTGGCCGAGTTTGTTGTCAGAAAACGGGTTTTAAGAATTTGATATAGCCTTTGGCTTTGTAGTGTATTCACATTTATACTTAATATTGGTATTGAGTGTCTTGAAACCTGTCCTATGTATGACGACTAATCTTCTACAATAAAAAGAATTATCAAAATCTATTTGTTTTTCTTAAGTGATGATTTATAAACTTAATTTTTAACACAAAATAATAGTCGATTACGTTTAAACCCAGAGTTAAAGTAAAGAGTTTTGAGGAGAAAATGAGTCAGTGATGAGTTGTCAGGAATGAATATACTTTAAGAATTTGACAGCATGAATACCATAGTGCACAAGTCCTCATTTTAATAATACTAACATAACAAGAGACAGTATATATTTCTCTCATCACCAGTGGAAGAGTGAACGAGCTCTGTACATGGGAAGGGAAATATACCAGTCTTACAATGAACACTTGTGGATTATCAAAGTTAAAAGCAAGGTTTATTATATATATACATATACTTCATGAGAACTTTGGTCTTTCAGAGGAGAGAGAATGCAGGCATTTTACTGATACCAGAAGAGGGAGGGGGGCGACTGGGGAGAACACTCAGTCATATGAACGTTAAAATAAGGAGAACACTCCATGTTGTTGAAATCTTTATCTTTTTTATGTTCAATGTATTTTGTTTTTATATGGATGTAATGAAAATAAACAAACTTTTGTAGGTTTTTATTCTTTTTATTCTTTATTCTCAACTTTAGTTTCATAAATTATAGATTGTAACAATTTTACAAAACTAGTCAACGTTTTACTGCTTTCCTACACATTATTACTGTATCTTCAATTTATACATTATTACTGTATGTTCTATTTATACATTATTGCTGTATCTTCTATTTATACATTATTACTGTATCTTCTATTTATACATTATTACTGTATCTTCTATTTATACATTATTACTGTATCTTCTATTTATACATTATTACTGTATCTTCTATTCATACAGCACTACTGTATCTTCTATTCATAGAGTACTACTGTTTTTTCTATTCATGCATTAGTACTGTTTTTTCTATTCATGCATTAGTACTGTATCCTCTGTTTATAATTTGCAACTGTATTTTCTAATTTTGATCAGGAAATACAGCAGTTTTAACGATGAAAAACGCAGAAAAGACATTAGCCATGTAAAGTGCAATAGACTTTTAATCGTAAAATAAAATACATTATAGAAGACATCTTGAGGCATTCAAGGCTAAGCCATGGATCATGGATATTTTTGCCGTCTTCAATAACATCTTTTACTTTACAATTACACATCTGCACTTTACTTGGTTAATGTCTTTACTGTGTTTCTTTTCATTGTTAAAACACCTGTATTTTCAGATCAAAATTACATAATACAGTAGAAATTCATAAACAGAAGATACAGTAGTAATGTATGACTACAAGATGGAGTAGTAATGTATAAATAGAAGATACAGTATCTATGTATAAATATAAGATACAGTAATAATGCATAAATAGAAGATACAGTAATAATGCATAAATAGAAGATACAGTAATAATGCATAAATAGAAGATACAGTAATAATATATAAATATAAGATACAGAAATAATGCATAAATAGAAGATACAGTAATAATTGTATAAATATAAGATACAGAAATAATGCATAAATAGAAGATACAGTAATAATGCATGATTAGGAGATACATTAGTAATGTATAAATAGAAAATACAGTAAATCCATAAATAGAAGAAATAGAGACATAGTAGTAATGTATAAATACAGGATACAGTAGCAATATATAAATACAAGATACATTAGTAATGTATGAATAGAGGATACAGTAATAATGCATAAATATAAGATATAATAATGTATAAATAGAAGATACGGTAGCAATATATAAAAAGAAGTCAGAAGCAATGCATAAGTAGACAATACTATTGCAATATAAAGAAAAAAAAAACATTAGCCACAACATTTTACACAATATTATTCAAAATTGATAAGGAGCTTTACTATATACATAGAGTACAAATGCCATATAACGACCACTTGCCTGACTTAAATTCCTTGAATCTAAATTATATTAGAATGACAATTGTAAGTGCAAATTAAAACATTTTTCATAATTTTCATGATGTTGATTTTAAGCAATGTCTGCATGATTTGGCTGCCACCAAAAGGGAAATGGACGTGTTTTAAACAAGAGCGATTTCAAAACTAATTCTAGATTAATCACTATTTTTCAAAACTAATTCTAGATTAATCACTATTTTTCAAAACTAATTCTAAGTTAATCACTAGTTTCCAAAACTAATTCTAGGTTATTCACTAATTTTCAGAACTAATTCTAGGTTAATCACTAATTTTCAGAACTAATTCTAGTTTAATCACTAATTTTCATAACTAATTCTAGATTAATCATTAGTTTTCAGAGCTAATTCTAGTTTAATCACTAATTTTCATAACTAATTCTAGATTAATCATTAGTTTTCAGAGCTAATTCTAGGTTAATCCTTAATTTTCAGAGCTAATTCTAGGTTAATCCTTAATTTTCAGAACTAATTCTAGGTTAATCACTAATTTTCAGAACTAATTCGAGGTTAATCACTAATTTTCAGAACTAACTCTAGGTTAATCATTAGTTTCAGAGCTATTTCTAGGTTAATCATTAATTTTCAGAACTAATTCTAGGTTAATGATTAATTTTCATAACTAATTCTAGGTTAATCACTAGTTTTCAGAACTAATTCTAGGTTAATCACTAGTTTTCAGAGCTAATTCTAGGTTAATCACTAGTTTTCAAAACTAATTCTAGGTTAATCACTAGTTTTAAAAACGGATTCTAAACTGATTGTAGGTTAATCACTAGTTTTCAGAAGTAATTTTATGTTAATCATTAATTTTCAGAACTAATTCTAGGTTAATCACTAGTTTTAAAAACTGATTCTAAACTGATTCTAGGTTAATCACTAGTTTTCAGAAGTAATTTTATGTTAATCATTAATTTTCAGAACTAATTCTAGGTTAATCACTAGTTTTTAGAGCTAATTCTATGTTAATCACTAGTTTTCAGAGCTAATTCTAGGTTAATCATAAGTTTTCAGAGCTCATTCTAAGTTAATCACTAGTTTTCAGAGCTAATTCTAGGTTAATCACTAGTTTTCAGTTAATTCTAGGTTAATCACTAGTTTTCGGAGCTAATTCTAGGTTAATAACTAGTTATGAAAACTGTAATTCTAAACTAATTCTAGGTTAATCACTAGTTTTCAGAACTAATTCTAGGTTAATCACTAGTTTTCAAAACTAATTCTAGCTTAATCACTAGTTTTCAGAACTAATTCTAGGTTAATCACTAGTGTTTCAAACACCGATGTTTTTAGAAGTTACCTAATAATGACATACTTCAAACCAGGAAGAAACAAACTCATCCCCTTCACTTCCTACGCTCAAAGATCTTATTCGACTTTTCCTTCAACTTTGAAAATTTCCTTGTCAAAGTTTATGATTCTTGTCCACCTAAGGAAACACTTGAAAGGTACCATTGCCAATAATATGAAATTCAAGTTTTCATAAAAGTTTCCACAATTTAAATCTAAACTATTTGATCACAGAAATAATTTCTCAAACTTTCTCAAAGACTACCAAACGGTATGCCTTCTCTAGACTGCCATTCTAGAATTAATCTATAAATTATTCCCTTTAGTCTCATTGAAAACTATTCTTACATCAATCACTATTACTTCCATTATAAAAGAACAAATTAATCAAAGTCATTTATAAACACACTCCTTAAAACTTGTACCTGAACTTTTCAAATTCCTTAAAACTTATTCCTGAACTTTTCATTTTAAAATCCTGCCCTGATAAACATCTGCATTTGCTTTTCGATAGTTCATATGAGTCCCATTTATATAATAAACTTAATGACGCTCAAATATCTTACCAAAATTTAACGTACTAACATTTAATAAACCTGTCAACTATTCTATTTCAAACTAATAAATTTCTGTACTTTACCTTTTCTCACACTTCATTAATGCCATGATATTTCCCTTATGTATTCCTTCAACACCCTTTAACAGTTTTTATTCAGATTTTTAGTTTTATAGTTACACTTCATAAATCTTTCAATCAATACGTCCTCCAAGATTTTAGAACTAATAGAGTTCTTTCATACATATTCTTCCTAGACCTTAAATCCAACAGCTTTCCTTAAAAATCTATAATCAATCTAATAATATTTCTTAACATTTTTCATCTACCCATCCTCTGATTTTATAACTCTACCATTAATTTATAAATCAGCCCTAACTTAAAACCTTTTAAAAAATAGCGAATTTAACCCTTTATTCCCAGATACCTAAACTGAATCTTTAATCTTCCTTATGTCCGTAAGTCTTTCCATCAAATCACTTGACCTACATTAGGCAACTAGAGTTGTGAAGCAGATCACATGACTAAAGTCATTAAATGTAATATCAAATGACAACATTGCTTAAAATTAGTTAATTTTGCGCAAAACAGTGAAGTCATTCCAAAACTAACAACTCCAAGAACATTGATGATTAGGACAATTTCTCAGCTACTTTAAACAAGGATCTTACGTATGACTGCAGTAATGTTCCACAATGATGTTTCTTTCAAAATTTTTATCAAGTCCCTATTAAAAATAACTTCTGAGAAGAAAACAAGTGGAGAATGATGGACAGAAATACCGTTTTAACTTTATTGAAATTAAATCACATTACATTATCTTTTTCGTCAACAGAATGGAAACTTACTGAAAAATTGAATTGTATATTACTGAGAGAGAGAGAGAGAGAGAGAGAGAGAGAGAGAGAGAGAGAGAGAGAGAGAGAGAGAGAGAGACTTGATAAGCAAATTCTATCTGGTAATATCAGTAATTCAGTAGATCTCCGTCCAATACCATAATGCATACCGGATTTTAATATTGCTTTGAAAATTTAGAATAAATTTACTTTAATTCTCACTTGTTTATGTCATTGAACTCGCTCAATCTTAAGATTATATGACGAACTGATGAAGGTTTCAAACTACAAAACTATGAATGAAAATATTAAAGACAAATATTCATGCAGAAACTAAGTTTCTTTATGAATCCTATAAATGTGTTTGACAAGATTCTCTTTACCAATCATTTAAATAAAGATAGCTATGGGATCAGTGTTTGTACTACACTACAGGGATAGATGGTCTAAGTTGAAACTGTTAGATTTTACTCTAATTTTAATGACTTTCAACATAGAAACTAACTTCGACATCACGAACTCTCCAGACATTATTTATGCTAACTAAAAGTTATCGAATAGAATTGATAAAAGTATTATTAAAGAAATGTGCTAATCTCAAAATGAAACTAGGATCATTTAAACTAGGATGAGGTACCAAAGCGCAAGAACAATTAAGGAATGGTTTGAGGTTACAATTCCAAGAAATTTTAAACAATGCAAATAAGTTTTAGAAGTTTGAGAGTGAAACACAAAGCTAATAACCCAGCAGTCACACGTACTGATAACTTGTTCAAAACAGTTACTCAAATTCACAGATAATATTACTCATTGATTTAGCAGTCTAGAACAGGAATGTCAAAGTCAAATCCTTTCGAGGGCCAATTATGCGCTTTACTATGGTCTCGAAGGACATCAAAGATTTGGTAATTATTTATTGGCAAGACTGAAGATCAAATATTTTGCAGGCCTCCCTGATTTACCAAAAATACATTCGGGTTCATCTTAACAATTTAGTTATATTTTCATCAGTTATAACAAATATAACAAGTTGAAAAATCTAGTTATCTCGAGGACCACATTTGGCCCGCAGGCCTCAAGTTTGACATTTCTGGTCTAGAGAAAACTCTAGACTTTAAATTGATGAAAAAGCTATAAGGGAATAATTTCAATGATCTTCATAGAATGTTTTTTTTTTCTGATATGAAAGTACCTAGGCATAACGTGTTTCCCTACTTGACAGGACACTTCAAGAATACCTCGAGTTATCAAATTCATTTTCATGACTACCAAACAAATATGCTAAATTATTTCATACCTTTCTGCTTAGTTGATTGCTAACATTATCATACAAACAATTACTATCAATTACTGAAGCTTATATCAATCTTGTTCGTTGTAAGTTTGAACAAACTTAAAACCTAAAACTATTTCCTTGCTCTAAGATTAATTTAACCTAAGAGATTTCATAAGAATTTCAGATCTCAAATTATCGAAAAGCTTATATATCAAAACTTTAAATTATTTCAAAACTAAAAACGGAAAATACTTCAAATGTTCATGTCATAAAAGCCAATTCTGAAAATTTTGACCATATGAAGCAATAAGATCAGACTTAATAATGCTTAAAGAAATTAAAGAAAATAATCATTTTTAAATCTAAAATATGACTGGTTAAAAGTAAATGCTCGGAGTAGAAATTCAACTCTTTATGAGAAAGGATTTAAGATTGACCTACTCTTAAATAAATTTGGTCAAGAACAAGAAACATTTCGGATATAAGAATTTTAAAATGAAGTTTGAAATTTCGAAATGAATCATTCTTTAAAGATGCATTAGCTAAACCAATCTTCTTTGAAGACCTGACAGATTGCCAACTTCAGGGAACTCCAAGACTTCATTGCAATTCATGGCTAAAATAAATTATTCATCCTTAGGAGATCTTGGCTTGTTAACAGCAACAGTTGTAGAGGGTCCAGTGAGATTTCTGTTTTTCTTGAAGAATTCCTCTCTCTTCTTGCCATGAGTTCTTTAGTCCTATGAAAAGAAAATTGAAATATCAGTTTGATATCTAGATGGATATTTTACTACACAAAATTTTCTTTAAACTAATACAGCCAAAGATTTATAGCATAAACTGCCCACTCTTTCCAATGAAATGCTAATCTGCAGAAAACACTCAACAAATATCCAGAATGTCTTAAATCCAGTTTCAAATTTTCCATCTAACCACAGAATTATTCCAATCACCTTTACAACATTACTCTTTAACCTTATACGCTGATCTACATATTCACTGTCCAAATACACTGAATTGCAACGAAAGATGTGAAGTTGTTCAGTTTTATTGTGTGGTTAAATTATGGATTAGAATCTCTTGCCTAACTGTAATATTAATACGTTTGCGTATCTATCCCACATAAAGGAAAAACATGTCCCAATAAAAACCAAGGGACAGCTATAATCTAAATCCATTGAACAGGGTTGTGGTGGCCGGGTGGTAGCGACCTTGCCTGGTGATTGCCAGACTGGGGTTAGTTCCTTTGATCGCAGTAACCTCACCATCCTTGTGAGCTAAATATGTGGGCTTTTGGGGGAACCTATGTCTATCTGCTGAGTCATCAGAAGCCATTCCCTGGCCTTCCTTGGTCCTAGGTTGGATAGAGAGGAGGTTTGGGCACTGATCATATATCATATGGTCAGTCTCTAGGGCATTGTCTTGCTTGATAGGGCAATGTTACTGTCTCTTGTCTCTGCCATTCACGAGTGGCCTTTAAACCTATAAAACTACAGCTACTCAATGTTAACATTCATATTTATCCAATAAATCTACCAAAATTGAGAGATTGATCCAAGTGTCACACTTTAAAGAGATATTTATTATAACAGCCCACTGGATGAAAATACCGATTTATTGGCAGACCCAAGCAGCCTTGAAATATTCAACCTATCATGTCATAAACACCTTGACTTTGTTGCTCCTACTAACCACAAACCTTATACAGTATATCAATGACAATCCTGTCACACTAATATTCGATGCCTCTACAATAACATGAACTTTTGGGTAACATAGTAACATACACAACATATTCACATGCTTAGTTATAATCAATTAATGCTCATGAAAATTCTAATCTAATGTATAACTAATGGTAGGACAACCATCTTCACTAAAAAATAGAAAAAAAAAAATAGATGTGTGATAAGTGCACAGGTAGACTAAATGGCGCACAAGATCTTGAAATGAAATATAACTAAGACTAACTTTATACAAACTAATATCAGAAAATCAAGTCTGGTGAAAGCCACCATGGACACAGTAATTATAATAAAGAAATTTAATTCGGATCAAATACCAAAGACATTATATAAATGCACAAATCTCTCTCAAAATATGCACCAGAACTACAATAGTCCTAACACTACCTTGTTAAAAAAAAGAAAACCTCATTTTAATCGGAAATTCTCCGTAAAAATGAACAGTTCTCAGCCGTATTTCAATAAAATACAAGTGACCGTAATTTTTACTCTTTGTTATTATCTTTTACAGGTTGGTGACCGTAATATCACTCCTTTACGTCAATATATTTTTCTTTAAATTGGTAAATGCCTGGGAATATTTATTCCATGATTTTTACCGTTTTAATGATATTTTTTTAAAAGTGTATAGTCCGGTGGGAACCCAAATCCTACCTTGCACTGATGATCACACAGACACTTTAGTAATCATGAATTAGATATTTGATTTGTCCTCCATTGTCAATGGTTATAGAAATTTACTACTGGCTTTGTTCTCATCTTAAGTATTACTTATGATTAAACTTTACATTAATCCATCAAATTTTAAAATTAAAAGTATCCTGTTACTCTCACCTTGAATAAAGTTTGATATCCAGTGATGCAGTTAGAAGCTCTTCGTCCGTGACATCCAAATCAGAACAGCACCTGTAAAATTCAAATTTGATCAACTACATACAAAATTAAAGTCACTAAAGATTGATGCATCTTAAAGGCAATGCAAACGAAAATCATCCCTTACAGAATTCCTTCTATTCCATGTACTTTACAATCTGTACAAATCGGTCATCGTAGACTAATTCTAATTTTATAATAGTCGTCCTCTATTGTGTACAAAAAAACTAGATTTTACCATTCTATTTCTTACTTATTTTCATGACGTCAACATCTAAATTTAATATGTTTATCTTGTTACTTTTCTTCAAGTCAATTATGATAAACACACCAATTCTGTTTACGAATTCAATAAATTGAGCAGTGTTCAACCTAAAGATCAAATGGAAACCATTATAATTCTCACATTTAAAGTAAGTGAAATTTAGTTCTTTTATCATCAGCATATCACCATATTACAAAAAAAACATTGTCCCTACATATTTGTTCGTTCACAATCAGGGTTCATGAGCTGTTCAACTTTCTATAGTCTTTAGGGTGTGAGTGGGGTGTGTTACATAGGAGGAGGCATACATACCAAACTTATGCCAAATAACTACCTGTTCATAAATAGAACTTATTCAATAACTCGACAAAATCTTTTAATCTTCAGCCAATCACAGTATAATAAAATGAAAGGTGATTTATATAATTTCTGTTCAAAGTTCTAGATTCTTTCAAATGCGAATCATCTTTCATAAAGAGGAGGAAGGTTTTTGGGACATCTAAACTATCGATTGGAAAATTAGGTTGTCAGGAACTATTACGTTCGTTGACGACTCTACAAAAGTTTGCAGATAGAAATTTTCAAACTTCAAAAATTCCCTTTATTTGTATCATTATGCTTTTCTAAATTTGAATACCTTATTAGTAGTAGATTACTTTAAACCAGACTTTTCTTAAAACACGATGGAAAAAAATTTATTCAATTATTTAGTTCAACTATCAGCTCTTGGGCTCGCCCTAAGAAAGTAATAATATCCAAAGTAAACTTTAATTTCTCAACAAAGGCTTCCCTTAATACCTTTTTAGCCCAATTGGAGACGTAACGTCCTCGCACTAAACGTCCACATTTGTTAAATCAAGGGAATTATCAGTTAACAGAAAACCTGTATAGTTTTCCCATAAAATACTGAAAGATGCCTGTGTATTTCCATACAAAATGCGTGCCTATATGTTTTGCATTTAGATAACTAATAAGTTACCAACGCATAATATAATGTATACATTCCAAAAACAATTAATGTATTATCACTTACTTCATATTAAGCCATTCAAATAAAATTATGAACAGGCTGACATAAGTTTTTGTAGTCTAGTTATGAAATATCTGTTTTGATGATGTTACTGTTTTTTAAATATTTTAATTGTTCATTAATTTTCATATCGTTTACTTATTCCATTATTTCCTTTCCACTGGGATATTTTTTCCCTGTTGGAGCCCTTGGGCTTGTAGCATCTTGCTTTTCCAACTAGGGTTGTAGCTTAGCTAGGAATGATAATAGTAATAATACTAGTTTCTCCTAGAGGCAAATTACTTATGGAATCCCAGAAGGAATGAAGTGCACTATCACTGCCTGCATATTTGGTCGCGTAACTGATAAGAGATAGCAATCATTACACCAAGTTATGGACTGTTCCAATATTGCATGCTTTTTTATCAATATTATCATTATTGTTATCATTATTATTGCAAAGCTACAACCCTAGTTGCAAAAGCAAGATACTATAAACCCAAAGGCCCAATGAGGAAAAGGAAATAAGAAATTAGATAAATGACTTAAATGTTTCTACGCATACATTGAGCTAACAACCGAACTCTCCATTATTGTCGGTATACTTTACTATTCTCATATCAATACACACTTGAGAAAAACCAAGGGAATCCTACCTACACTATAATATGATTTTATCAGTTTATAATTAGTTTTACTTACATTGAATTGTATTCATATGATATAAGAAAATACATCTAATGTATTTCGTCTGCATATTCGTCCATTCTGATTATACTGTAGTTCCTTATGCATATTACATAAATAACAATGTCAAGTTGTTAAATATTCCAAAATAAGACTAAGTTTAATGGATGTTACACCCAGGGATAGAAAATACAAGCTATCGATTAATCTGCGCTGAACTAAAGTTAGAACAATTATAACATCAACGATCCCTAAAGTTTTGTTGTACATACAGTACATCACACGGCCAACAAATCCTGTCAAAACTAAACTATAGTAAAACCAAACGAAAGTGGCGGGTGAGACACAGAATATATTGTGTGGAAATCTGTCGATTTCGGTCATTTTACCTGGACAGGGTGGATTAGAGAATTCCTGAAACAGAAGATGGATTAAGGTCTTAAAGGGGAGAGGCCTCGTTCCCTCAATCTTCTTCATAGGGTTGTTTCTGTTTCTCAATCTTTAATTATATATATATATATATATATATATATATATATATATGTGTGTGTGTGTGTGTGTGTATGTGTATGTATGTATGTATGTGTATGTATGTATGTGTATGTATGTATGTATGTATATATGTATATATGTATATATATATGTGTATATATAATATATGTATATATGTATATATGTGTATATGTGTATATATAATATATGTATATATGTGTATATGTGTATATATAATTTATATATATGTGTATATGTGTATATATAATATATATATATATATATATATATATATATATATATATATATATACATATATACATATACACATATATACATATACATATATATATATATACATATACACATACATATACACATATACACATACATATACACATATACACATACATATACACATATACACATACACATATACACACACACACACACACACACATATATATATATATATATATATATATATATATATATATATATATATATATATATATATATATATATATACTGCTTGCAGGCGACTGTCAATTATCTCGTAAACGGTTTGCCCCACTCGCGAAATTTTAATGTTTTCCTCTTAAAACTTGGAAACGATTGAGGTTTACTATTCTATATATATATATATATATATATATATATATATATATATATATATATATATATATATATATATATATATATATAGGTTCCCATCCTTTTGAGCGAAGTTTATTACAGCGAAATCATTTTGAACGAAGTTATTTTGAGCGAAGTCATTTTGAACGAAACTTGAAGAGCGATTGACAATTTCAACGAAGGTTGATTTTAAGCGATTGTAACTAATGGTTGTTAACTCAATTTACCGCGATTGTAACTAATAGTTGTTAACTAAAATGGTCGTTAATAATGTAAAACTTGAATGGTTGTTGAAGATATGCATATCACTTCGTTTTCTTAACTTGGAAATTTCGATTTATGTAGTCTTTTCTTACAAACATTTGAAAGTAACCCATCATGGATATTATACTTTCTAGTCGCAGCAATAACAAAATAGCATATAAAGGTTATTTCTATGGAAAAGATAGATACTCAAACGACCATTTCATGGCGTTGTGAAGTGAAAGGTTGTAAAGGACGCCTGAGTACTACACTGGAATACGAAAGCGATTACTTCAAGATGCTATCGCTGGTCTATCAGATGAACTTGCCGCCAAGATTGGATCTGGGGCGAAATTGAAGAGTAGCATATCTAGGAAGCGAAGAATTATGGGAAACTACCCTTCAACCCCTCTATGAGCTGCATCCATTGTTATACCGGAATCCTTGCAGTTAACTTTTACGGGCGATAATTTCATTCTATATGATAGTGGTATAAGTGATGTTAATAGAATTTTCATTTTCGGCACTAATGAAAGTCTTGCTTGGTTGAGAGAAAATCGACACTGGTTAGCTGACGGAACATACAAAACGTCTCCAAGTATTTTCTTACAAATTTTTACAGTACATGTATTAATAAAGGGTAATGTAATACCTTGTGTATATGTATTACTCACGAATAAATGTGAAGAATGTCAAGCAACCGGAGGAGAAGACCCAGATTTCCGTTATCATTGTGGAACATTTTCGAGAGGTTTCAAATGGGTCTTCCCCGAACAAACAATGCCGTGGAAGGATGGCATATTGCTTTCCAAGGAAGTCTTTCATGTAGTCACTCCTTTACGTAAGAAGAGGAAATATGAGAACTT
>NC_090750.1:35041011-35048511 GCF_036898095.1 Palaemon carinicauda | reverse complement strand
TTTAAATGCCCAATGACTCGACAGCTGCTAAACACACACTACAATATAATATTCCCAATTTGGGTCGCAGTGAGATGATCTCCCTATAAGGGATGCCAGACATACGAGACAAAGAGATCAAGATAATGCAGAGCTTTGGGAGTGAAACCGGTTTCAAATCTTTTAAATGAAAATTAATTAGCTTCTAAACTAACAGTTATGGCAACCACAGCTTGTGATTATAGTCTTAGGATTACACGACTTTAATTAGTAACATTGTTTTTTTAAATAGCTTATGATTTTATAAGACTTCAATTTGTATAACTATTTTTGTTAAATGTGGAGTTACCTTAATTTGAACTTAAGTATTATTGACAACTGCATTTATTATCATAAAATCAGGATTTTCTATAAGAGTACTGTGTAGAGTGAACCATGCAACCAGATAGTCTAAGTTATTTACTAATCACATCTCTGGTCATTCAAATGGGTATAACAGCCTCCTCTACATATTTTAGTTGACATACTAAGAGTTCAACACTATTAAAGTCTTTTTACTGTACTAGTAGTTTAAAGGTTTAAAGGCCACTCATGAATAGCAGAGACAAGGGACAGTGACACTGCCCTATCAAGCAGGACAATGCCCTAGAGACTGACCATATATGCATGTGATCAGTGTCCAAGCCAGCCAATGGCTGCTGATGACTCAGCAGATAGACCTATAGGCACCTCCAAACCCCCAATCCTTACCTCACAAGGATAGTGAGGTTACAGCAACCAAAGAGGCTAACAGGTATGAGCGGGACTCAAATCACAGTCTGGCGTTCACTAATCAGGGACATACCACATCGGCCACCACAAGCCTAAATTATTTGTCTATTCTAATGCAATGAAAAGTTCCCATCAGTAAAATTTCATCCAGCAAAATTAAGCGAATAAACTTTCTAAAGGTCTTTCAAAGCTTTAAAATCTTTACATTATTCTACGATTAAAATTGTGGCCAAGAAGCTGTTCAAAAACAAGTAAAATACAAACAGGGGGTAAAATATAACCCCTTTCCAAAATATCCAAAAATACTTAAATCAACATAAGAAAGTTCTAATGATTTGAAAAGATACTAAAATTATAAATGAAACTATAAAAATGCCACGTTGAGATGACATGAGAGATAGATCGTAGATAGACGGCCTTTCCACCGACGTAAATTCTTTTAACTAATAGAATAAATTTATAAATTGCATCCAGATGAATCATATTATGTAGATGAATCGTAAAACATATAGAAAATTAAGAAAATATAGTACAAATAAGCACAAGGAAGAAAATAAGCTATGGGGAAAATTAGGATATTGTCGGTGAAGAGACCATTTTGATAATAGCCTTTTCGCCGACAACTCCATAAATAATTAAAATTTTGAATTTATAAACTGAATCCAGATGAATCATATTATGCAGATAAATAGTAAATATATAGAAAATGAAGAAAATATGGTACAAGTTGGTACAAATAAGCGTGGAGGAAGAAAATGAGATGTGGGATAAACTGGAAATTGTCGGTGAAGAGACCTTTCTTGTTACGGTCGCCCTTATCGCTGATGATAATTCCATTAACTTCGGATTTTGAATTTATAGATTGAATCAAGATGAAATCAGACTATGGATGAATCATTAATTATGATAAAAATTAAGAAAATATAGTCAGTGTGGAGAAATACAAAGCGATATGGGGAAATTATCTGCGAAGAGACCATTTATAAGTTTGAATTTGGTTACCCGAGTAGAGAGAGAGAGAGAGAGAGAGAGAGAGAGAGAGAGAGAGAGAGAGAGAGAGAGAGAGAGAGAGAATGCACAATAATTCCACTTGACTATGGATATATTATATTCAATTAAATTGCCGAGGTTGGATCCCGAGATAGGTCTAATCATTATGAAATTATCAATAAATAGACGGGCACTCAGTAGAGGGAGCTTATTTCTCGACCTTTCGCTCGACTTTGACCTTGACCTTAACATGCATTAATTGGCGTGGATTTTCATACGCTGATATACGAACCAAATTCGAAGTCAGTGACAACGATGTCCAAACTTATGGCTGATTAAGTGAATTGGACATTTTTCTTGCCCGTGACTTTGACCTTGACCTTCCAAAATTTAATAATTTCCAGCTTTTTACATAATAGTTAATCCCTGCGAGTTTCATTACTCTATTATTAAAATTGTGGCCAGGAGGCTGTTCACAAACAAACGCACTCTAACAGGGGATAAAACATAACCTCTTTCCAACATCGTTGGCGGAATTTCAATTAGATAATTAGCTAACACTAATGCATAAAAAATACCTCCAATCCCACACACACCCCAACATGCAACAAAGAGACTATCCCTTTCCACCAAAAATTTCCCACTGAAAAATATTGAATTAAATTATGTTTTTTCATGAACATTAAATTGTCTAAACCCTCAAATCCACACATTGGATATCCCTGAGTATACCTCAAGTCTTTTGACAGTTATGAATTAATTAACAAGCAAAAGATATCATCTAAATACAAATGATTATATTAAAACTTTAGTCTTCAAAATACTTACTGTCAATATTTTGAACAGTCTCTTCCTAACGCCTGCTGATACTACGTGACCCAAGCATCAATCAGATCAGACAGAGCCCCCTTTATGGTCCTACCGCTATTCGAGTTGGCGTGTCGAGGTATGCCTGAAAGAAAAATCAAGATGTTAAAAGGGACAAGAACCGATTTTTGAATACTTAAATTTTAAGTATAACAACGAATTGTTTTGAAACAATAATATATCGCTGTGCGTGTTGAGGAAAATAACAATGATGTTCAAGCTAGGTCCCTTCCCCCCAATCCCCCATATGAAAGTATGATTTTGAATCTCTCTCTCTCTCTCTCTCTCTCTCTCTCTCTCTCTCTCTCTCTCTCTCTCTCTCTCTCTCTCTCTGAAACTTGCCGGGACATCAGGATACAATTATTGACCTTATTTAGGTCAAATGAGAAATAGAGTATAGACACTGCAAAACACTCGAAACCTCAACTTCTGCAAAGCCAATATTATCAAGGAAGACGAAACAGTAACAAGAACGAGAAAGGTTGGGTACAGTAACTTGGAGCAGAAAGCATCTGATACCATGATCTACAAATTAAATAAAAAGAAAAAAATGGTGTCATTCTTTAGCTCATTTCCATCTGGCGATTTTCAAAATCAAGACAATTTAAATGAACGCAAATCTGAAGTTTTATTAACTTTAGATATATACAGTATATAAAAAACAGGATTTTTTCAAATAGATTTTGCCAGTTTCACTTGGATGTAGTTACTCGTAATTACTCAAGTCGTTAAACATGGCGATTTTAAACAACAGATTTTTAACGAATAAGAGAACATCGTTTACCTCAAGTTTAATGTTTCCTAGATTAGACAAATGATCTTATAAAATTAAATAAGTCAACATACTCCCTACCCAGATAACATACACAAACGTCATGCCCGAATCCTAGTGGGAATTTAATGATGAATCCTGGGGGATTTAATCACGAATCCTGGGGGATTTAATCACGAATCCTGGGGGATTTAACCACGAATCCTGGGGGATTTAACCAAGAATCCTTGGAGAATTTAACCTCGTATGATGGGGGATTTAAACAAATCCAAGAATTTTTCGAATTTTATCCGAATCCTTTTGGGAATTTAACCAAGACTTCTGGAGGATTTAACCACGAATTCTGAAAGATTTAACTATGAGTTCTGGAAGATTTAACAACAAATTCTGGAAGATTTAACAACAAATTCTGGAAGTATTTAACCACGAATTCTGGATGGATTTAACCAAAAATTCTGGAGGGGTTTAGCCACGAATTCTGAGAGATTTAACCAAGATTTCTGGATGGATTTAACCACAAATTCTGGAAGATTTAAACGAGTTCTGGAGAGATTTAATAAATTCTGGAGGGATTTAACCACAAATTCTGAGATTTAACCATGAGTTCTGGAGGGATCTAACAAATCCTGGAGGGATTTAAACACGAATTCTGAAAGATTTAACCATGAGTTTTGGAGAGATTTAACAACAAATTCTGGAGATTTAACCACGAATTCTGGAAAATTTAACCATGAGTTCTGGAGTGATTTAACAACAAATTCTGGAGGGATTTAACCACGAATTCTGGAGGAATTTAACCATGAAATCTGGAGGGATTTAACCACGAATTTTAGAGGGATTTAACCACGAATTTTAGAGGGATTTAACCACGAATTTTAGAGGGATTTAACCATGAATTTTAGAGGGATTTAACCATGAATTTTAGAGGGATTTAACCATGAATCTTGGTATTTAACCACAAATCCAGTTGGGGATTTAACTACATCCTGTGGGGGGATTTAACTACACATCCTGTGGTGGGATTTAACTACATATCCTGTGCGGGGATTTAACCCCACATCCTGTAGGGGAATTTAACCACACATCCTGTGGGGGAGTTTAACCACAAATCCTGTGAGGAGATTTGACCACAAATCCTGTGAGGAGATTTAACCACAAATCCTATGGAGGGATTTAACCACAAATCCTATGGAGGGATTTAACCACATCCTGTGGGGGATTTAACCACATCCTGTGGGGGATTTAACCACAAATCCTGTGGAGGGATCTAACCACAAATCCTGTGGAGGGATTTAACCACGCATCCTGTAGAGGAATTTAACCACATCCTGTGGGAGATTTAAACAAATCCTGGAGGATTTAACCACAAATCCTGGAGGATTTAACCACAAATCCTGGAGGATTTAACCACAAATCCTGGAGGATTTAACCACAAATCCTGGAGGATTTAACCACAAATCCTGGGTGGTATTTTGAGAGATTTAACCCCTAACCTTTGGGGGGTTTCAAGTATGAATCCTTAGGAGATTTAACCACAATTCCTTGGGAGATTTAACCATGATTCCAAACTCGAATCCTAGGGTATCCAACCACCAATTTTGAGGGATTTAAACAAATTCTGGCAATTTACAATTAATCCTGGGGGATTTAATCATGAATTCATGGGGATTTAACTACAAATCCAGGGGATTTAACCACGAATCCATGGGGATTTAACCACGAATTCTGGGGGTTTAACCACGAATCCATGGGGATTTAACCATGAATTCTAGGGGTTTAACTACGAATCCATGGGGTTCTAACCATGAATTCTGGGGTTTAACCACGAATCCATAGGGATTTAACCACGAATTCTGGGGGTTTAACCACGAATCCATGGGGATTTAGCCACGAATTCTGGGGGTTTAACCACGAATCCATGGGGATTTAACCACGAATTCTGGGGGGTTTAACCACGAATCCCTGGGGGATTTAACCACGAACCCTTGGGAGATTTAACCACGAACCCTTGGGAGACTTAACCACAAACATTGGATATTTAACCACGAATCATAGGGGATTTAACCACGAGTCCTAGGGGGATTTAACCACGAGTCCTAGGGGGATTTAACCACGAGTCCTAGGGGGATTTAACCACGAGTCCTAGGGGGATTTAACCACGAGTCTTAGGGGGATTTAACCATAAATCCCAGATTTAACCACGAACCCTGGGAGAGCAACCAAGAAGCCTAGGGGGATTTAACCACAAATCCTAGGGAGATTTAACCACGAACCATAGGATATTTCACCACGAATCCTAAGGAGATTTAACCACGTATCTTAGGGAGATTTAACCACAAATTCTAGAAGGATTAAACCACGAACCCTGCGGGAATTTAACCGCGAATCCTAGGAGGATTTAATCCCGAATCCTTGGGAAACAACCACAAATTCGGTGGGATTTAACCCCGACTCCTAGGGTAAAACTATTTACACGTTAAAAAATGATATTGATGAAAGCATTCTTTGGCACCACAAGATTTAACAGAATTTTTTTTTTCGAATGGACGAAAGACTTTTTAGGAGTACAAATAGAGATTGGTGTAAACACAACTAATGTTCCCTGTCTGAAAACACTGGTTAACGAACATTGGTTTCTCCAAAGACAATTAATGTTTTTACGAAGGTTATAAAATTATGAAGTGGTAATAACAATAGAGATTTCGAGATTTTCAAATAATTTATATCCTAGCGTCACAAATAGGCCTAAATGTTCAAAACTTCCTCTAAATGAATAATCATATTAATGAATAACAATTGGAACTATAAATTAATAAAAATGAAAAATATTTATGATATAATCAATATATTCACACTCACCTAATTACTTAATGACAGTAATATAAGAGCACTGTTTAATAATGACTTGATTATATCAATACACTTAAAATGTAATTTTCATGGAAATTCTCCGTGAAAAATATACTCAGGCGTATTTCGATAAAACACAGCCAAGTGTAATTTTTACCTTACTTTATTATCTTTTACGGGTTGATGACCGTAATATCAATTTTACGTCAATATATCTGCTTTTAAAACGATAAATGTCTGGCAACATTCAGTCCAGGATTTTTATCGTTTTTCTTTACGGCAAATTCTAAAGTGTAGATTACGCTCGTAAAAGAAAAAGAATGCCATCAGTATTAATTTCAATTACATTAATATACTAATTTCAATTACATCAGGACTAATTATTTCTATATGTTTAATAAATAATCCGATTAATAAGTTATTGAAAATAAAAAATACACCAGTAATATATAACTCAAATACACAAGTAATAGAGAGATCAGTTAGATATATTGATAAATTAACTAAGTTCTATTAATCATTATAATTAGCATAAATCAGCACAGAGCACGCAATGAGATTTCACATTTGAAAAAGGCAAAACAACATTAATAGATAACTTCAACTCTAACCAACACTATTCATGGATAAATTAAAAGTAGATACTCAACGGCCCCTCCCCAGCGGCGACTATTATGTTTCTAGTAATATATATCAAACATTAATTAAATGTACGCATTTTATATCGTGTCTATGACCTCATAAAATGGCTCACGATGTTTCATTGACTTACACAGAAATATAATCGAAGCAATCCTTTCTAAGTGGGGAAACCTTTAAGTGGGGATACCTTTAAGTGGTAAAAGGGTTTGCGTATCAGCAAAACTCTACCATCCAGGGGCACCTATACTAAGTTGGTTTGCTATGAGCGAGCAGACAAATATCTGCTACTATCACCAATCAGCAGTGGCCAACGTGTTGATGAAAAATGGCCAGACCCCAGTCATGAATAGAAACATGTCTGAAGCCTTTGTCCTGCACTGGACTAGAAAAAGCTACATTATATATATATATATATATATATATATATATATATATATATATATATATATATATATATGTGTGTGTGTGTGTGTGTGTGTGTGTGTTTTGAAGCAAAGGCAGCTGTTTCTAGTCCACAACCGGACAAAGGATCCAGACATGTTTTTATGTCTAGGGATTGGCCAATTGTCATCATATTTTCTTGTATTTTAATCAAACCAACGTCTTCTTATTAACAAATAAAATTGCTA
>NC_090750.1:34943511-35036011 GCF_036898095.1 Palaemon carinicauda | reverse complement strand
GACATGGAACGCATGGGTATCTGTAAGAAAGCATCGAGCCCCTGGGCATCACCCCTGCACATGGTTAAAAAGCCGGACGGGTCCTGGAGACCTTGCGGCGACTACAGGCGCCTCAACCTCATCACAACGCCCGATCATTACCCGCTGCCCAACATGCAGGACCTAACGAACGCGTTGCACGGCGCAAAGTTTTTTACCAAGATGGACCTCCTCAAGTCTTACTTCCAGGTCCCCGTATTCCCGGAAGATATCCCGAAAACTGCCATTGTAACGCCGTTCGGATCCTACACCTTCGCATACTCAACCTTCGGTCTACGCAACGCCGGGGCGACCTTCCAACGACTAATGGATAGCATTCTGGGTGACCTACCTTTCTGCGTCTGCTACGTCGACGATATCCTGATATTCTCGAAAACCAAGGAGGAACACCGGGGACACGTCCGCACCGTCCTAAAGCGCCTACAGGAGAACGGCCTAGTGGTACGCTTCGACAAATGCACGTTCGGTGCGGAGGGAGTGGATTTCCTTGGTCACCGCGTATCCTCGCGCGGGGTAAAACCCATGACAACCAAGGTCGACGCCATCAGGAAGTTCCCAATGCCTACGACCATCCGCCAACTTCAGGAGTTCTTGGGAATGGTCAATTACTACAGGCGCTTCATCCCCAACATCGCACAAACCCTGTCACCCCTCGACGACGTCCTGAAAGGAAAAGCAAAAAAACTCGAGTGGGGTTTGCCCCAGCAACAGGCATTCGCTCGGACGAAGGATGCCCTTGCGAATGCCACCACCCTGGCTCATTTCGACGACAACGCGCCCCTGCGACTAACGACCGACGCCAGCAACGTCGCCTGCGGGGCTGTGCTTGAGCAACTCGTCGATGGTTCTCCTCGACCGCTGGCATTCTTCAGCAAGAAATTGAAACCCGCCGAAACAAGATACAGCACCTTCGATAGGGAACTCCTCGCCGTCTACCTCGCCTTCCGCCACTTCAGGCACATCTTGGAGGGTACCCCCTTCACAATCGCGATGGACCATCAACCCCTCGTACACGCCTTCACGAAATCGACGGACGCATGGTCCTCCCAACAACAACGTCATCTCGCATCAATCGCCGAATTCGGGTGCACCAATCTGTTACGTCCCAGGAAAGAAAAACCCAGTCGCGGACGCCCTTTCAAGGATTGAAATTGACGCGATCCACCTGGGAATTGACTACGCCAATCTCGCAACCGAACAACGCACCGACCGAGAAGCACAGGATCACCTGACGGAGCCATCCGCGCTCAAGATAAGTGCGATTCCCCTCGGACCAGCAGGAGTAACTATTCTTTGCGACACCAGGGACGGGGGCAGCCCGCCCCCGTCCCTGGGTACCAGCCTCCAGCAGAAGGAAAATATTCGATATCATCCAGGGACTTTTGCACCCCTCAGGACGCACCACCGCTCGCCTTCTATCTGAAAAGTTTGTCTGGCCAGGGATAAAAAAGGGACGCCCGGGAATGGGCGAAGTCATGCATCAACTGCCAGTCAAGCAAGGTCAGCCGTCACACCGAATCGGGGGTAGGCGATTTTCCCCAGCCAAAAAGACGTTTTGGCCATATACACATCGACGTCGTGGGACCATTGCCCCCTTCTGGATCCGCTCGCTACCTACTTACGATCATCGATCGCTCCACGAGGTGGTTGGAGGCATCGCCGATGACCGAAGCTACGACTCAAGCATGTGCCGAAGCCCTCCTGTCATGCTGGGTGAGCAGGTTTGGCGTTCCCGACGACATCACGACTGACAGAGGCCCCGCTTTCCTCTCAGAAATATGGCTCGCTTTGGCGAACCTGATGGGGACGACGCTCCACAGCACCACGGCATGGTCGAAAGAACTCACCGCGCCCTCAAGGCGTCCCTGATGGCGAGCTGCACTGACGGGGACTGGAAATCACGACTTCCTTGGGTACTCCTCGGCCTTCGCACTGCCCCTCGCGCAGACGGCGAACCTTCGCCTGCCGAAAAGGTTTACGGGGAAGCGCTCGCAGTTCCTGGCGAATTCTTTCCCTCATCAACCGACGACACGCAGCTGGATCACCTAAGGGACATCGCCAGGAAGTTCAGGCCGTGTTTCAAAACTTACCAGGACAGAACCAAGCACTTCAAGCCAAAAAGCCTGGATGACTGCAGGTACGTTTTCGTCCGTGTCGACGCTCATCGACAACCACTGACTAGACCTTATCGAGGTCCCTGCCGGGTAATTAAAAAGACAACGAAAGCCTTCCTTCTCGACGTCCATGGCCAAGAGGACTGGGTCTCAATCGACCGCGTGAAACCAGCGTTTCTCGAAGGAAGCGACACCGCCTCCGCTGGACCTGGCACACCCAGAGTTCCGCCTCAAAACAAACCGCCCAACGAAAGAAAAATCATCAAACGACGACAAGAGGAAGAGATCCTTACACCGACCGCCAGCGCGCCCCTCCGTTCAAAAACAAGAGGAACCCTCCGACGCCCGAAAAGATACGAAGATTGATCATCAGCCCTCTACGCCGCCCGATGTCTTGGGGGGGGGGGAGTACTTGTAAGGACACCGATCCCTTCGTCGTCCAGAAAATCGATAAACTACTTATTTATTTAAATTCTCTCTTCGCCACACTGTGGTTTCCTATGTATATATATTCCGCTCTACCAGAGCTACATTTTGATATATGTATCGTTTCATAACATGTTTCTGTTAACCCATAATTCATATATTTGTAAGTGTGAGAAAACACATATTTTGGTAGGCACTTCAATCTGATTTGGCGCCAACGTCATCCTACCTTTCCGTCCGCACCTTGTAATATACTTCCGTGCACATTCGAATAAAGTATCAGTTGATCTTGGTGACGCTTGTCTCACTGCCCTTACAGCACCTAGGCTATATTGTCCCCTACAGTTATCAACCAACATGAAGCCAGTACTGTGGTCGAGTAACGAGTGTCCCTTTTTTCCTACCTCGATCTCAACTAGCAGTACATAGCGAGGAAGTGCCTTTACTTGTCTGAAAGGATGGCTGGAGGCACAGCAGCCACCCTCTGGTCATTTTCCTTAGTGCACCATCGTGATATGTGCACTATTTCACCATACTGGTATCAAAACATGGTTGGCTTTGCCTCCCTGCATTCCCTTAACTTGAGAGGGCCTTGATAACTAAAGCACTGTCGCTTAAATATCAGTCTCTCCCTGTCCACCAACCTGATCATTGCTCTATTCGTCATGCTGGCTCTTTTAATGGCCTACACCCACCTGTTTTGCAGCCACCGCAGCAATATCTGATGTGCTTCAAGACCCTAATATTCTAGGGCTTGTTACCAGCTGGTCCATGGCACAGATTCATAATTGGGCACTTAGTGCAGCTCTGCCAAAATGGGGTCTGGAGACTCACTCTCAAATATCAATTCTCCCTTGAACTCAGCTAGCTTGCCCAATCACAATTTGTTCCGTAACCGAAATACAAACCACGCTATTTACAGAGGGTTTACCTTTTAGCGCAGCTGAAATGACGAGCCAATAGTTTTAACGAGGGTTAATTACCCCCGCGCTAGTTAGCGGGGGGTGGGGAAGGGTAGCTTGCTACCCCTCCCCCCTCCACACACCGGTGACTTGCTTCACTTCACTTTTGGCTCGGCGGTGATCAGACGTGTCTGCTCATCATCCTCGTAACAGCCTTTAATTTTCTGCTTTTTCTTTTCAGCGTGTGTGTTGGTTGGAAGTTGACCTTCATTATTTTTTTTTTATTTCCTCTTTACAATGCGTACATGCCCTGGAGTTGCCAGCCGTCCTTGTGGGACTTTCATGTCGGACGTAATTACGGATCCGCACACCCTCTGCCCTCAATGTCGGGGCCGACGGTGTGACCAGGAGAACATGTGCCGTGAGTGCAGGGAGTGGTCTGCCTCCCAGTGGGAGAGGTTTAGCCGTCGGCGTAAGAAGAAGTCCAAGAGAGACCGTTCTCCTCCGGGGTTAGCCTTGAAGGAGGAAGGTTCTCGGGACTCTTCTTCCGCCGCCCAAACCTCCTCCGAAGCTCCCCCTCGTCCGCCTCCTAAGGAGAGTCGGCCGAGTGGGAGCGCAGGCCCTTGTTCTGTTTCCCGACCTTCGGTGGGGGGAGAGGGCGTCGCCTCCCATAGCGAGGCGGTTCCCCCTCCTCCTCCGGGGGAGGTTATTGATAATGCCTTAACCAATGATGATCTTTTACAGATTTGGTCGTCCCTGGGGCTTAAGGGCTTGCCCTCCAGGGTCGCTTTAATTGACCTTGTCTCGTTGGGGGCCGCTGTTAAGCAGTCGCCGGCGGTAGCAGAGGTAGACCCTCTGTCTATTGTCGACGTCGTGGTGACAGAGGCCTCCGACGTGGCTGGGCAATCCGCCGCAGGTGCTGTTGCGGATGATGGTGCTATAGGCTCTCCTCCCCCTTCCGTACATCCTTCGAAGGGGGAGGTGAGTCCTTCGGTCTCTGCTGCTGCTCAGCTTCCTTCTGAGGGAAGTGCTTTGACGGAGACCCCCCTTCGGAGGACCGATGGTCCCGACGATCTTCCCCGAGGCCGCCTCCGCCGTAAGGCTCACCGTCCGCTACGCCACAAGGGCCTCCCTTCCCCTTACAGGGGGACTAAGAGGTGCCTTTTTGGGTCTTCATCCTCCGGGGGGAACTCTACTCGTCAGCCTCAACCTACAGCTCCGCCTTCCTTGAACCTCTCTGCAGACCGTTCACCATCTCCTGCCAGATCTTCGCCTTCTGGAGAACACGTCACCCGACGGGCAACGGTCCCTTCGGGGCTAAGGGATCCTTCCCTTCCTTGAGCAGTGCTAGCGCACAGGCGCTCTCCTGCTCGCCAGCGCTCTCCTGATCTTCAGCGCTCTCCTGCTCGTCGGCGATCTTCTGCTCGTCAAGACTCTCCTGCTCGCCGACGCTCACCTGCTCGCCGACGCTCACCTGCTCGCCGACGCTCACCTGCTCGCCGACGCTCACCTGCTCGCCGACGCTCACCTGCTCGCCGACGCTCACCTGCTCGTCGGCTCTCTCCTGATGTTCGCCCTCCTCGCCAGCGCTCTCCTGCTCGTCAGCTCTCTTCTGAGCGTCAGCGCTCATTTGAGGACCATCGCCCTGCGGTCTCTGACCACCCTATAGTTCCTGCTGAGCTCCCTGCTCACCATCTGCCTGGTCCTGTGGCTACGCAACATCGTGCTGCGCGTGTGTCAAAAACACATGTTCGCCAACGCGCCAGCGAACTTCCAGTTCCTGCTCGTGAACGCACCGCACCTCCTGCCGCGCCACCTGTCCTTTCACATGACACGCGTCGACCTTCTGCTCGCCAGCGATCACCTACGCGCCAGCGATTACCTCCTCGCCAGCGTTCACCTGCTTGCCAGCGCGCACAGGCGATCTTAGTATCGCCTATTCAACAGCGACAGCCGCCGCGCCAACGTTCTCCAACGCTCCTGAAGGAACATGGTTCGCCAGCTTCTAGCCCGCCATCACGCGATCGCCCTCCTGCTCATGCTGCTCGCCATCGCTCGCCATTGCACGATCGCCCTCCTGCGCATGCTGATCACCATCGCACCCCATCTCGCGATCGCCCACCTGCGCATGCTGCTCGCCATCGCTCGCCATCACGCGATCGCCTTCCTGCGCATGCTGCTCGTTATCACTCGCCATTGCACGATCGCCCTCCTGCGCATGCTGATCACCATCGCTCCCCATCACGCGGTCATTCACCTGCGCATGCTGCTCCCCATCGCTTGCCATTGCACGGTCATTCACCTGCGCATGCTGCTCGCCATCGCTCGCCAACGCGTCGATATGCCACATCACGCCATCGCCAGCCTGAGCAACCGCACTTACCAGCTCTTCATCGATCGCCTGTGGATCTAAATCGCCAGCGGTCTTCCTCTACCTCGCGGCAGCGCGTTTCCTCGCCATCGCGCCAACGCTTGCGTTCGCCGCCTCGGACACGCGTTCATTTACCTGCCCACCCTCGCGCCCACTCGCCTGCGCGCCCGCGCGACCGCTCGCCTGCGCGCCCGCGCGACCGCTCGCCTGCGCACCCGCGCGCCTGCGCACCCGCGCGATCATTCGCCTGCGCGCCCGCGCGATCATTCGCCTGCGCGCCCGCGCGACCGCTCGCCTGCGCGCCCGCGCGATCATCCACCTGCGCGCCCGCGCGATCGCTCGCCCGTGCTCCCGCGCGACCATTCGCCCTCGCGCGACCATTGTTCGCGGCGAATTCCGCAGCCGGTGGTAGCAGCAGGAACGCGTGCTCCTAGACGGCACTCGGGATCACCTCCACCCAAACACAGGTTGGTAGTGCAGGACGAGGAGAGGTTAGTACATCATTCTTCCCCACCTTCTTTTCAGGCAGGTACCGTGGTGTCCACTCTAAAGGATCGCCCGATCCCTTTCCCTTTAGCGAGGATTTCGGACTCTGTGTCCTTGGAGCAACAGACTTGGTTTGGTCCTCTGGCACGGGCGTTAGTGAGGGTTATGAAACCTGCACTCGCCGGCCAGGGTAACAAACCAACGGCTGTCTCTCCTAGGCTGAAGAGAAAGAGAGGAGTGGACTTCGTGGTGACTTCCCCCAGGGCGAAGTTGGTTCCCAAGAGGTCGGTCGCGAAGGTCCCTTCTCCTGCACGAGTGCTCTCTCCTTCTCCCGTGGACGAGGCCTTTCCGTCCTCAGGTGAGTCCAGTGGGGCGGCAGTCTTCCCCTCGGCACCAGGGGGGGAGACTTCGCTTCATGCAGGAGAATCGTCTCGTGAGGAAGGGGCCCCTCGAACCTCGTTGTTGGGATCCTGTATCCCTCCCAGGAGGGAATCCAAGGACTCCAACACCGTCCCTAAATCCTCTGCAAGGATTCGTCAGGAACCCACGACTACCCAGGGGAATGTCCACGTGTCACCCCAGGAAGAGATCCCTGGGGCAGAGGACTTAGCTGCCAGCCCGCAGGGAGGAGAACAGCAAGAGTCCGTACATGCCTTCTGGCAGGTCCTAAGCCTGATAAGGCAACTTAACGGGCTTATGGATCCAGTCATCCCCCCCCCCCCGTGAAGGCAAAGACACGATTTTGGATGAAGTGTTTGACGTTCGGAAGGCCCCTAAGACCAGTGCGGCTCTGCCCTGGTCTCGGGGGCTGAAGAGTGCCAGGGCTAGGGCCAACGCTCAGTTCGCACTTCTTGCCTCCTCCAGTCGTTCCACTGCCGGGAACAAGCTCATCCCTCCTCCTCGTCTTCAGCAGAGGAGGTATTTCGAGATCCTGGGTGAGCACAACCTCGCTCTTCCTCTCCATCACTCTGTGGAGGAGCTGGCGAAGGGAGTTCCCCTTGAGAAACTCTCTGCCCGGCAGGTGTCGTTCTCGGCGGCAGAGATCCTTAGCCATGAGAAGGTCGCTAAGTGTGCCATGCAGGCCACTTCGTGGCTGGACTTTTGGCTAGGATCTCTGGGCATCCTATTGCGATCGGAGGACTTGTCCAAGGAGACCAATAGGAAGGCCCTAGAGACCTTCTTGCTCTCGGGCACCCGCTCCATCGAGATTTTGGCGCACCAGGTTACCACCCTGTGGGCCAACTCGGTGTTGAAGCGTCGCGATGCTGTGTCCGAGAGATTCCATCCGAAGGTCCCCGCCGTGGATGTGTGTAGGCTCCGACATGCTTCCCTTCTGGGGGAGAACCTGTTTGAGCCTCAAGACATGGAGCGAACGGCTGAGAGGTGGAGGAAATCCAGCACGGACTCCCTCCTCCATAGGGCCCTTACAACTCGGCCCTATAAGCCTACAGCCCCGCCACAACAGCAGCAACAGCCTCGTAAGGCTCCCAAACAGGCACCGGCAGCTAAGAAGGTGGTGTCTAAGCCCCAGCCCTTTCCAGCCAAGGTCAAGAGGGGCGGTAAGTCCTCCAGGGGAGGCAAGACTCCTAGGGGTGGCGGCCGCGGCTGCAAGCCCTAGGGGTGGTAGTCCCCCTGCATGTCCACCAGTGGGGGGATGCCTTCAGCGTTGCGTCCGCAGGTGGCAGCAACACGGGGCCGATGCTTGGACGGTCTCAGTGATCGGCCAAGGCTATCGCGTCCCGTTCACAACATCTCAACCTCCCCTGACAGCGAATCCAGTGTCGTTGAGCTCCTATGCCACGGGATCGACAAAGGGGCTGGCCCTTCAGGCCGAAGTCGAGACCATGCTCGAGAAGGGTGCTCTCCAGGAGGTCGTGGACGGCTCCCCAGGCTTCTTCAGTCGACTCTTTCTTGTAAAGAAGGCTACTGGAGGCTGGAGACCCGTTATCGATCTCTCAGCTCTGAACAGGTTTGTCAAACAAACCCGGTTCAGCATGGAGACAGCAGACACGGTCAGACTTGCGGTGAGACCACAAGACTTCATGTGCACACTGGATCTAAAGGACGCGTACTTCCAGATCCCAATCCATCCGTCTTCCAGGAAGTACCTGAGATTTTGCCTAGACAACAAGATCTACCAGTTCAAGGTGCTGTGTTTCGGTCTCTCCACAGCTCCTCAGGTGTTCACCAGAGTGTTCACCCTGATTTCATCTTGGGCGCACAGGAACGGCATTCGTCTCCTTCGTTACCTGGACGATTGGCTGATCCTAGCAGACTCGGAGTCGACCCTTCTTCGGCACCGAGACAGGCTTCTGGATCTTTGCCAGGATCTGGGGATCGTGGTAAACCTCGAGAAGTCCTCTCTGCAGCCGTCCCAACGACTGGTTTATCTAGGCATGCTAATAGACACCAATCTCCACAAAGCCTTTCCATCAGACGACCGGATAGCAAGACTGAAGAGGGTGGCGGAACCACCTATCCTCCCTGGCCCGTTTGGTTCCAAACAGCCGCCTCAGGATGAGATCCCTTCAATGGCGGCTCAAGTCCCGGTGGAATCAAGGATCCGATTCCCCGGACATTCTGATCCCAATGGGGTCTCTGGAACAGACGGACTTGCGGTGGTGGCTGGCCGACGAGAACCTGCGGAAGGGAGTGAGTCTTCTCGTCCTCCCCCCGGAATTGACTCTGTTTTCGGACGCGTCAAAAGAAGGGTGGGGGGCGCACGTTCTGAACCAAAGGGCCTCAGGCCTTTGGTCAGAATCAGAAAAGTGCTTACACATCAACCTGCTAGAATTGAAGGCCGTCTTTCTGGCTCTTCAGCAGTTCCAACGGTCCCTGGCGGGTCACTCCCGTGGTGGTGATGAGCGACAACACCACGGTAGTGGCTTATATCAACAAGCAGGGAGGCACTTTTTCGCAACAGATATCCCATCTTGCAGTAGAGAATCTGAGGTGGACCGAAACCCACTCGATAACACTATCAGCTCGCTTCATTCCTGGCAAGAGGAATGTGCTCGCCGACAGTCTGAGCAGGGCTTCGCAGATAGTGAGTACCGAGTGGTCTTTGGATCCTCAGATAGCCAACAAAGTCCTGACTTTGTGGGGTTCCCCGACTGTGGACTTGTTCGCGACAGCCTTGAACTTACAGCTGCCCCTGTACTGCTCCCCAGTCCCGGACCCCAAGGCACTCTGGCAAGATGCTTTCCAGCAACGGTGGGACAACATCGACGTGTACGCCTTCCCACCGTTCTGTCTGATGAGAAGGGTGCTCAACAGGACCAGACTATCGGTCAACTGTTCCATGACTCTGGTAGCTCCGCTATGGCATCACGCAGAATGGTTTCCGGACCTTCTGCAACTCCTGACGGAGCTCCCAAGGGAGCTTCCTCCACGACACGAGCTTCTCAGACAACCCCACTCCGGCGTCCCTCACAGGGCCGTAGCCTCGCTTCGGCTTCACGCCTGGAGACTATCCAGCGTCTCCTCGTGGAGAGAGGCTTTTCGCAACATGTTGCGGAGAGAATGTCTCGGCACCTGAGAAAGTCCTCTGAGGGAGTCTACCAAGCAAAGTGGAGAGTCTTTTGTGGCTGGTGTCGTGGAAGGGGTATCTCTCCACTCGATGCCACTATTCCAGCAATAGCGGACTTCCTCGTGTATCTGCGAGAAGAGATGCGCCTTTCTGTCTCGGCAGTGAAAGGCTATCGCTCAGCATTAAGCTTGGCCTTCAGATTGAAGGGCGTAGATATTTCTTCATCGCTAGAACTCTCTTTACTCATACGTAGCTATGAGCTTACCTGCCCCCAGTCGGAAGTGAGACCCCTCCTTGGAATGTGGTTCGAGTCCTCAGGTCTCTTAAGAGACCTCCCTTCGAGCCGTTACGCCAGGCCTCCGATCGCCACCTGTCTTGGAAGACGGCCTTCCTACTCGCTTTGGCTTCGGCCAAGCGAGTTAGTGAACTTCATGGTCTCTCATACGACATCGCCCATTCAAGGGGATGGGGGGAGGTAACGTTCAGGTTCGTCCCTGAGTTTGTTGCCAAGACTCAGAATCTTGGAGTGCCGGATCCTCGGTTCGACTCTTTCAGGATCGCGAGTCTCCGTTCTGTAACAAGCGACCCAGACCAGCTGCTACTATGTCCAGTGAGGTGTCTGAGGCACTACTTGAAGAGAACGGCTGCAGTCCGTCCTCATGTGCGAGCTTTGTTTGTGAGCAAAGGCAGGACTAAGAGGAGGGTCACCAGGAACACCATCTCAGCTTGGATTCGAAGGGTTATCCACCATGCCCTGAATCCTGACCCTCCTCCGTCACGTCGCCCTCGGGCCCACGATGTCAGGGGTATTGCTACATCCCTGGCCTTCAAGAGAAATTTCTCTGTGACGCAGGTACTTCAAGCTGGGGTCTGGAAGCGTCAAACGACCTTCACAGCCCACTACCTGCAAGACGTGACCCACAGGAGCCTCGATACATTTTCTATCGGCCTGTGGTGGCTGCACAACAGCTGGTCTAACCTCAGGGTCCTTTTTGGACAAGTAGCAGTAGGTTGAGGGCGTTGTTACCCGGTCTTAGTCTGCGTGAATGAAAGAGTATGTCTGACCCTTACTTCTTTCTTCATTCTCCCCTCTCTTGGGGAAGCAGCATCCTGGTCCTCGCATAGCTGACCTCGACCTCTGCAGGTAACCCATGCTTCTTTGTGCTCCTAGTATTAAGCTTAATACTGTTGCGTCTCCCATACCCTGACGAGGTGGTATGGGGATCGTCCTATCCTAGAATTCCTATCTGAAGGTCTCAAGGTCAACTTCATAGGACGAGTCACACTCTCCTCCTCACACTGCTTATGTAGGCCACTCGTTCCTAGCGATGCTAGGAACTTGTGAGGTACAGGGGCTCCCTCTCTCTAGTGCTGCTCACTGAGGGATTGAGCCCCCGGGCAAGCCGAAGTCAGTAAGGCTGGGGACTTTCCACCCTTCCTAAGGGGTAAGTCACCTCTGTAAATAGCGTGGTTTGTATTTCGGTTACGGAACAAATGACAAATTCGAAGATAATTTGTATTTTTCCTAACCATACAAACCTTAGCTATTTACACATATGTGCCCGCCATCCCTGACCCCCAAGTCAAGTCCTACCTCTAAGTGAAGTGAAGCAAGTCACCGGTGTGTGGAGGGGGGAGGGGTAGCAAGCTACCCTTCCCCACCCCCCGTTAACTAGCGCGGGGGTAATTAACCCTCGTTAAAACTATTGGCTCGTCATTTCAGCTGCGCTAAAAGGTAAACCCTCTGTAAATAGCTAAGGTTTGTATGGTTAGGAAAAATACAAATTATCTTCGAATTTGTCATATTTTGTTGGCAAAAACACTGCCCTGCTCCCCACTCCTCCTCCGCCTGCCAGCTGGAATCAATGTGAAACCTTTCTTTAGCCTAGCCTCTACCTTTTCCATGTCTTGCTGATCAGCTTCACTCACCTACATGTACAGGTATAGTGTGCTACTCTTCAGGTACAGTGATATAAATCCAACTACAGTACATCCTTGATCCGTTGAAACCTAGCTACCAATTTAGCCTTGGTCAACAGGGCTATCAGATCCTCTTCCTCACTATATGGCCTAATTATGTCCCCACCAAGTTTGATTAGAATAGCTAACTTGTGAGTCTGCAAATAATTTAGCTTGGCCTAGCTGCCTATAATTGCTCTACCCTGAACAAACATTGACTTAAAAAGATGAACTTGAGGACTTAACTTCTCAACTACATGCTGCATGTTTGTTTATCACTTGGAACTCATTGCAAGTATCAATGCAGGACTTCCAAACTTGACCAAAGTTGGGTTGACCTAACTCTATAAATTTACAGCCGATTACTGTTCCCAATCCACATATTCCCGATAGCTTATATTGTAAGGACAACGTCCTACAACGCTTGCAGCAATATTATCATCCTCGTATATATTTTTCTGTACATATTATTTATTCAGTCCGGCGCAGAATCATCTGCCCTTCATTTGTATATACATCTCATTGTTATATGTCAAGCGTGGTCTTTCATATTTATTGTAATGTTAACTAGAAAACACAAATGCCCTGCATTTTTCACCTGTTCGCGGTCGGTCAGTCACCTTGCTACACTGCTGTCCGCACAGGTCAGTGTACTTTGCCCGTATCGGAAATAAAGTATCACTCGTCTATGGTCTGTCATCTCGAACCCTCACAGCTGGTGACCCTGGAGTTTCCCTTAATGGACTCACAACAGCGATATCCTAAAAAATCGTTTGGGCTCGCTACTCCATTCACCTCAACGTCATTAACGGACTAATTACGGCGCAAATTATTTTGTGTTTTGGCATTGGCAAAACTTTGCCACGGAGTTTCCCTTAATGGACTTACAAAGGTGATTTCGACAGAAATCGTTTGGGTTCGCAACTCCACATACCCCAATGCCACTAACAGCCTAATTACGGTACAAATCAGTTTGCGTTAAGGCGTTTCCAAAAGCAGTTTTGCCACGGCAATTAATGACTATTCAAATGCTTGGAATTCCTACTCCGTTAGCGGTCTTAATATGGCTCACTACTGAGTTTCAGAGTGTGGGGTCAGATGACAGATGCAGAAGTCGACAATACCTAGCCCCTTGTAACAGAAGGGCACAGCGCGATAATAACACAAATGGCCACACAAATGTCGAAAGGAGCCATCTGTCCCTGAAGGCGGCCCTATGAAAGGACGAGCATTGGGTCAAGCAACTCCCCTGGGTCCTTCTTGGCCTTCAAACAGCTCCAAAAGCAAACGGCGATGCATCTTCAGCAGAAAATATCTATGGGGAGACGCTTGTGGTCCCTGGAGAGTTTTTCCCTTTCAATCCAGACACCGAAGACATCAGTCTCGCCCACCTGCATGAAAGGGCAGGAAAATTCATGCTGTGCAACAAAACGTACACGGACACTACGAAACGTTTCAGGCTGGCCTCGCTGGACACCTGCCCTTATGTCTTTGTCAGACAAGACGGTCACCGGCCCCCACTCTCACGTCCGTACAAGGGGCCGTATCGTGTGCTGGAGAGGATAAATAAGGCATTCAAGATCATGGACCATGGAGCAGAAGACTGGTTGACCATGGACAGATTAAAGCCTACTCACACAGAAGACGAGGACAACGTACCCGAACAGCAAGGGCGGCACCCTCAAGTGCCTCCCGAGAATATAACAGAAGGCCACCTAGAAGCAGTCCAAGGAAACTGCAACCAGCAGTTGAACCCCCTGGGTTGCAACACCGGGGTGGCATCCTGCAACCACCTGATACACAAGGCGGAGATAATGGCCCTCCAGTGCTAGTATCCTGACAAAGGGGACGCCTGCAACCCCCGTCTCAATACAGACTAAAAGCGCATGCAGTATGTTTATTATTTATCGCTTTCATACAATCATTAAAATGTTCCCCTTTTGATAATTGTCTTGGGGGGGAGTAGCAATATTATCATCTTTGTATATATTTTTCTGTACATATTTTTTGGGCTCAAGCCATGTCGTCCTGATGGAAGTTCCTTAAAGGCAGCTTCCTAGGGTATATTACAACTACGGCGATATTCCCAGAGAATTTACCTTAAGGTACCCAGAATTCTAACTCCTGGAGCGAGTATCCCTAAAAAAGACCTTAGGGATATCGTAAATATCAGTGGACGTATTCTTGACACGCCTCATAGCAATCTGTACCCCGAATAGAGTTAACACTTCGTAGGGGTCAAATGGCAAGAAAACGAAAACGAGAAAGAAAAGGGGAGAGCCGTTCGTAAGGCCCTCTCTTCTCCCGTTTCGTAAGCGTGCCCTGCGCCGATTCTGGCGCCATCTGCATTCCTTTTTGCGTAGCTTTACAACTCGGTGTTTTTTCCTGTGTTTCTACCAAAATCTTGGATTTACTCTCATATTATGCTTTCTCCAACTTCTTCTGCTTCGGATAAGTTGAGTACTATTTCTTTTATGTATAAATGTAGGCTCTTGTTTAAAATTAAAGTATTTAAAAGAGTTATCTTTGATACAAGAGCTGTTGCCTGCTGGAGGCGTCATGGACGCTGTCGCTCGCTAGAATAGGATTTATTTGTTAGCAAGAGCGACGTTCCCAGCCCCCTGCGCTTTAATATTTAGCTGCTTAGCTTTTTAGGAATTCTGTTATGATGCGTTAGTAGTGCGCCTGGCGAAAGATTTGCCTAGGCTGACCAACACTAGTCTTCGTAGCCTAGTTGTTGGTCCTTGTACTTCCTGCATGATAATTAGTCTTCCAAGTGTGATTTTATATTGCTTAAAGCGTTAGGCAACGTTATACATACAAGCCCTTTTCGAGTAATTTCCAAGATAGTTTTGGAGTGAGTTTCGGTGATTTAGGTAATCGATTCTCTTAGTGCCTAGGCTAGGTTGTCTTAGGTCTTTATAATATTATCTGTTTCCCCGTTTGCTCCCTTCTCTTCGGGGAAGGGGCAAACCCTTTCCCTCTGTTTAAGCCTTAGGCTTAACTCTAGTGGTTTGTTTGAATTAATTTTCAAATATAACTATGCTGGAGTAGTACTGTACCTTCCTGCTCCAACTGAATTGGTTCAGAGGGGGACAGTACAGCAGTGTATTAGTCTGAGTCCGTGTTGGTCTAGCGTGGGGCAGAGTCTCCCTTGCTGCCTGACACGGGCATAGGAGGTTTACCCTCCTTGATTCACCTTGGAAGGTTTCGGTAATTATGATCCCTTCGCTCGGTGACCCCTCAGACTTGTCCTCTTTGCTGTTCCGGGTTCGGGATATGTTCCCTTTCCGGAATAGCAATTCCTTCCTTGCCTTGGTTTTAGGGAGGCAGCCAGTAGTGCCGGCCTCCCTCCCTGGATCTCTCTGGCTGAGATGAGCTTTCTTAGTTTGGAATGATCCTTAACCAAGGCAAGGTTGGACAGGACCCTCTGTCCTTCCCTTCTATTTTTCCGTTTCCTTTGTGTCAGTCGTCTCACATCCGTACCTAGCATAGGTTGGGATGAGGAACTGACGTGGTCCCCTGTCGGCCGGCAGAGTGTGCCGACCGGCAGAGGCCCTATCCTTTGAGTGCTGCCGGTCCTTCCTTGGTCCCTCAACCGCTGCCGTCTGTAGTTTCAGTAGCAGTGGTTAGGAAGCTTGACTTAGTGTCTCCCCTTCCTCTCGGCATTCTTTCAGGTGTCGGGCGCGGAGGTATATAGCCTCTTAGCCCGGCACCCATTCTGTTGTCTTCTCTTGTGTTGTCCTTGCCGTCTGCCGGCCTAGTGGCCGGCCGTCGGTAGGGGGGTGTTCGCTTGTTCTCTTGCTGTCGGTCGGCGGTGGTCTTATGCCTTTGCTGGCCGGTCTCCTTGCTCACCTGCCGGCCGCTTTGAGTGGCGGCCGGCAGCCGGGCGCTACCTGGGATGGATGCCAGCCGGCAGGGTTTACTCACCGCTGCCGGGCCGGCCTGCTACATCACTCGGTTGGCCGGCCACTAAGAGTGATGGCCGGCAGCTGGGTGCCAACCGGGTAGCTATGGACCGGTAACCACTACCGACCGGTTCAGGCATAGGAACTGGAGTTCTCCCCCGTCTGGGTGATCCTAAGTTGCATACTTGAGACCTACCTTTGGAAAAGGGGGTGGGGGTGCTGACCGGCAAGAGCCGGCCGGCACACCACCCTCATGTACTGTATCAGTTCTTCCCTGTTTAGTGTCTTCTACCAGGGGAGAACATGATATAGTAGGTTACAACACTGCCTTTTCTAACTTACTTGTGTTGCCTTGTGCAATCACTTGGTGTTGCCTTACAGGGATGAAAAGAGAACTCTTTTCATCTTTAGCCAGAATGGTAAAATCTTACCTTAGGTGTGAGCTACACCTAATTTCCCTCGGGAAATATGATCTTTGGTTATTCTAGCAAAGACTAACCATTTGATTTTAATGGCTGGTGGGCTTCCACAGGTGATTGTGGGGGATTCACAAGTATGTGTCTTTTCCTTATTCTTTGTGGTCTTGCACGACCCGTTGTTGTTGGCCTTACAGATAAGAAAGTGAGTTCTTTCTTGTCTACTATCCGGTATTTTAAAATCATTCCTTAGGGGGGGCTACACCTTCTTCCTTTGGAAATTTTTCATTGGTTAATCTGGCATAGATTAACTATACGATTTTATGATTTGGAAGGCTACAACAATTGGGTGTGCGGGAAATACAAAGATGTGTCTTTCATTTCCGTTTTGTTATGCTACTGTGCATATCCAGTGATACGTAGTTCACTTGATACTCATGGAAATTTCTTCTCCTTACAGGAGGACCATCCGTAGTGCGGATGTATTTCTGCAACACCCGCAGTAGGGCTTCTGCGGACATGGCTCTGAAGGAGGCGTGTGGCATGCGCTGTCTCCACGGATGTTCTCCGGTATTGGGTTCCCCAGGTATGTTTCATATGCACTAACCTATCTATTGAGGTTTTTTCTTTTCGCTTCGCTCAAAATCCGTTTTCGTCTCCCCTACAACGGTGGATTCAAGGGATATAGCTAGGGAGAAGCTTCGTACCTGGGTGAGGGGCTTTCAGAAGATTACCTCTGGACCTTATCTTCCAAATGAGAAGATGAGGGCTTTCTTTTCCTAGGGCATCAACTGTCACAGTGATTCCCCAACCTCAAGAGGAGGTCCCCTTAATTCAGATCCCGTGGATGCGGAAGTCACGGTCGCGTTGATTAGCATCCAGTTGGACGACAAGATACCAGACGTGTCCGAACGTCTGGAGGAAGACCTCCTGGCAGAAGGCCAGGATGAAGTTCAAGCTCCGGACAAGGTAGCGGAAGAGGCCGAGAGAGGTCGGCTGCTCCGGTTCAGGTCCTTGAACCTGCTCCCTCAACATCATCTGCTCTCGCAGTAGAGCAGGCCCTCCCTCCATTGTTGGCTTGAACCAACAAAGGCAGAGGGAGAAGAATGGGAATGCAGCTGCATTGCAACTGCAGGGGTACATCCGGACTGCTAGGTCCGGTGGAAGGAGGTACCAGCTTCAAAGGAAGAGACAGAGCCGAAGGAGGTCGTAGTGATAGACCATGCTAGGCTCATGCCTTGCTTTCTTCTTCGATGAAAGAGATGGGCTTCATGAACTCAAAGGTAGCTGTATTTGAGTAAGAGGCTCCCTTCCTTTGTGTCCTCTCCTGCCACAGCCTTCCCCCTTTTTCGCTGAAAGGGTTTGCGGCGGTTTTGAAAACAGTCGAGGCTGGCAAGCCTTTCCCCTCCCTGGTGAAGTGTAAACCCTTGTTGCTGGCCTTTAGAAAGGAAGATTTAGTAAGCAAAACAAGGACTGGAAGGACGTCCATCTTACCTTCTCAGTCCAGATGTGGGAGGCGGATTTTGCCGGATGCCGGTTCGGCGAGATCCTCTCTAAGCTGTCTGGCTTTCTTTTGCGGAGAGAACTCCAGACAAAAGAAAGACTGGCTGCCTCTTTGTCTCTTCAGTCCACGTCTGAGACGATGACAAGTGATCCCAAGGTCCATGAAACGTTCATGGTTGTGATCAAGACTCATCTGGCCACTGTGACGAAGGATCTCTACAGCTCCGTCAGGGCGAAGAGAACCTGTAGGGAATTCGTGTTCGCCCGGGCTACGATGAGGCACGAGCCAAGGAAACTAATCTCCTCCAACAGTTGGGACAAAGACCTTTTCCCTAGTGAGTCGGTCAAAAAGGTTGATAGGGCCGCCACGGACGATAGAAATCTTCTCCAGGAGTGGGGCCTGTCTACCAAGAGAAATTCTTCCCCGGATGGGGTCCCCAACCTTGGAGGAAGACTAAAAGGATTAGGATACTTTCTCGGCCAGCTAAGTCAAGTAGACATCAGCAGCAACAGCATTTGCTGATGCCCTCAGTGCCCCAGATGGTGGCAAAAACCCCGACCACACTTCAGTGGGTTCCCCAATTCGTGTCGACACAGTCTCCGGCATTCAACCCATCGTTCGAAGGTCAGTCAACTGCCTGTCGAACAAGCCTAGAGGAGCAGCCAGAATTTCGTCTAGGCGCCCCTCAAGGAGAAGGGGTTTCATGGGTGGTCGCGGTCAGAGAGGCAAGACCTCAGGACAACAGTCCGAGCGAGATGATATTGGTAGAAGGGAGTCTCCAACGCTTTTGGGATCGGTGGACCTTCGATCCCTGGGTCCACAGCCTACTCAAGAAGGGACTGGGCTGGAGCTGGTACAGCACTCCATCCCCATACTCTCGGCGTTTTTCCGATACTCCACCCCCGTTCTGGAGGAGTTCATTCATGAACTGTTAGAGGAAAAGTGATCCGAAGGGTAAAGTCCATCTAATTCCAAGGGAAGCTGTTTTGTGTTCCCAAGAAAGACTCGGAAAACTCGGAGTCATTCTGGACTTGTCGCCACTTAACAAGTTCATAGCGAACTACAGGTTCAAGATGCTAACAATACAACACATAAGGACCTTACTGCCCAAGAGAGCATTTACCGCCTCCATAGTTTTGTCAGACGCCTATCGGCACGTTCCAATCTATTGTCGATTCCCCTCCTACCTAAGGTTAAGGCTACAACGAAGACTATACGTCTTCAAAGCCATGCCTCTCGGGCTTTAAATAGCCCCAAGGATTTTCACGATGCTTGCGAACGTAGTTCTCAGTCAATTACGCCTAAAGGGAATTCAGGTAGTAGCCTACCTGGATTTTTGGCTGGTGTGGGCAGCACCCAGGACAGAATGCTTGCAAGCTTCCCTGTATGTGATCCATTTCCTAGATTATCTAGGCTTCAAGATCAACAGGAAAAGTCTCAACTTCCTCCATCTCTAAGTTCCGGTGGGTGTGAATCCATTGGGACCTAATGTCACACCGTTTTCTCCGTCATGGCGGAGAAAAGAAAGGAGATAGCTGGTTCTGTCAAGAGACTTCTAGATTCCGTATGGATATCAGATGCGAACTGGAGAGTGTACTGGGGCCTCTCCAGTTTACTTCGGTGACAGACCCGGTGCTAAGAGCACAGCTAAAGGATGCAACCGGAGATTGGAGTAGTTATGCATCAGATGCGCGAAGAGATCTGAGAAGACCAGTTCCGCTTCGTCGAAATACTCTTCTCAGGCCTTGGTCCCAAGCCAGACTCCCTAGGAAGTCGGTTCTTCTTCATCCACCTCCTCCGTCGGTGACGAGTCACTCAAACGCCTCGAAGGAGGGATGGGGAGTTCACTCTCATCAGAAAAAGGCCCAAGGGTCTTGGTCCAGTCTATTCAAGACCTCTCACAGTCATTTTCGAGAGACTATGACAGTCCTTCTTTCCTTAAAGAAAGTCTCCCCGCATCGCTCGATCCACATTAGGTTGGTGCTGGACAGCGGGGGAGTTGTGAGATGCTTGAATCGACAAGGACCAAGGTCGCCACCTCTCAACCAGGTGATGTTGGCCATCTTCCGATTTGGGGGAAGAAGAAATGGTACCTGTCAGCAGTTCACCTTTAAGGAGTCCGCAATGTGACAGCGGACGCTCTATCCAGGTTCACACCGATAGAGTCGGAATGGTCCCTAGACGCAGGACCATTCTCCTTCATTCTGAGCCAAGTCCCAGAACTGCGGCTAGACCTCTTTGCGACGAAAGACAACAAGAAGTTGCCCCTGTATGTGTCCCCGTACGAGGACCCCTTGGCGGAAGCAGTGGACGCGATGTCCCTCGACTGGAACAGATGGTTCAGGATTTATCTGTTCCCTCCTTACAACCTTCTGTTGAGGGTCCTCAACAAACTGAGATCATTTAAGGGAGTAGCGGCAGTAGTGGCCCACAAGTGGCCGAACAGTGTGGGGTTCCCTCTGGCATTGGAACTACGATTGGAGTTTCGACCGCTACCAGATCCAGTTCTGACCCAGTGAGTCCAGAAGTCAATTGTCTGTGCTTCATCACAGAAAACCCGGACCCAGCAGCTCATGATTTCTTTCCTTAACAGGTGAGAAAGTGTTTCGGGATTTCGAAAGCCAGCATGGACTTCCTAGAGGATTATAAGTGCAAACCTTTTATAAGGCAATATGAGTCATTTTGGAGAGAATGGGTAGCCCTTGTCAGACGAAGATTCCGCAGGAGATCACGACGGACTTCTGCTTGTCTTTCTTCATCCATCTCCATGGTTATGGATCGGTAACTAACACGATTTTATCATGTAGGCCTGCTTTGACAAGACCCATTCTATATGCCTTCCAGGTCGACCTCGCTAACGAGATCTTTTATAAAAGTTCCGAAAGCCTGCGCTAGGCTCAGACCTTTAGCACCTCCAAAGCCCAATTCATGGTCTTAGAAAAGTTCTTCATGTTGCTTCGCTGTTGAACAATAAGGAGTGTGCGTTAAAGGATTTGACCCATAAGTTATCCTCCCTTTTGCACTCGCGTCCGGGGCCAGGGTTAGTGAGATCATACCCCTCTCGAGAGAGGAAGGTCGTGTTCAGTTCCTGGATGAGTGAACTGAACCTTTTTCCGGATCCTACGTTTCTCACCAAGAACGAGTTACCCACCATCAGGTGGGGTCCCTGAAGAATCTGCCCTCTGAAAGAAGATGCATCTCTATGTCCAGTAGAATGCCTAAAGGTCTATCTTCGTAGAACTTCAGACTTCAAGGATGGCCATCTGGCCAGGGGAGAAACGTCAGGCTCAAAATTTATTACTGAAACAACTCAGGGCGAAAATCACATATCTTATTCGCAGAGCGGATCCTGACTGTTCACCCACAGGTCACGATCGAGGAAAGTTGCTTCATCCTTAAACTTCTTTAGTTGTAGGGATTTTGGACATCTTCGTTCGTACACTGGCTGGAAGTCTTCCAGAGTGTTCTTTCGTCACTATGCGAAGCAAGTGCAGCAACTAAGAGGTTCTGTGGTGGCAGTGGGTTGCGTCGTTAACCCTGCTGTTTAACTCTGCGAGGAACAGTAGCTTAATTGGGACAATTAATTCCAGGGTGAGTATGTAGTCACATGTTGTACTACAAACTATGTGAGGGTACTGGGTGACCCACGCTGACTGTTCCACTTTCAAAGGTGAACCCAGCATAAGTGCAAACATGCGTGCCAAGCGTTTCTGACGCTAATGTGACTGATTAGTAAAACAGACTTTTGACTTTGATACTTTGGTATCTTAAAAGTGGCTCCAATGTTTTTTCTTTCAGACAAACAAGTTTCTGTTTACTATCATACTTATGCTTAAAGCTTTAGTTATCCTCCTCTTATATATAGATATATATATATATATATATATGAGTGTGGTTAACCTGTTTGTTTATTGTCTGTCAATAAACTGGTTCTTGAGAACCTTGCGTCTCCTTCACCTGTGAGCATTCATTCTATGTATATTTACCCGGGGATAATTCTAATAGAATGTTCCCTTATGCAAGCTAATATTGCATTGGTTTATGCTTCCCCTTAGCTGGAGGACTCCATCCCATAAAGGGATGGTGGCGGATTTACGAGTTTCCTCCTAAGCGGATATGAACCTTTGTCCAATACGTGTTTTGAGCGGAGGACTGGTCGATATTTCATATTGACACAGTGATTCTTTTCGAACTTCGCTTTACCCAGTATGGGGTGAGACCACTATACTCGCTTGCCTGGGGTTCATACTTAGATATATGTACTCTTCGAGACTTTCCCAGAGTCTAGTAAGACTCTTCCCTGTTGGGGGCAGGAAGCTCTGTCATGGTTTATGATTAGTTGAAAAGATGTATGATGGTAACATCTTAGGTCTCTAGGTCGCGTCGATTGGGGGAAATACTTCTGAGGAGTACGGCACATTTTGAGAATCCACAGATACAGTAATGCTCTGGTATACTTCCATCAGGACGACATGGCTTGAGCCCAAAAAACGGATTTTGAGCGAAGCGAAAAATCTATTTTTGGGTAAGATGGCCATGTCGTCCTGATGGACCCGCCCTTCCCTTTCAATGAAAGGGCCGTAGGACCCCTCCCTACATACAGTATCTGTAGCACCTCGTGTTTCGCTACAAGGAATGCAGATGGCGCCAGAATCGGCGCAGGGCACGCTTACGAAACGGGAGAAGAGAGGGCCTTACGAACGGCTCTCCCCTTTTCTTTCTCGTTTTCGTTTTCTTGCCATTTGACCCCTACGAAGTGTTAACTCTATTCGGGGTACAGATTGCTATGAGGCGTGTCAAGAATACGTCCACTGATATTTACGATATCCCTAAGGTCTTTTTTAGGGATACTCGCTCCAGGAGTTAGAATTCTGGGTACCTTAAGGTAAATTCTCTGGGAATATCACCGTAGTTGTAATATACCCTAGGAAGCTGCCTTTAAGGAACTTCCATCAGGACGACATGGCCATCTTACCCAAAAATAGATTTTTCGCTTCGCTCAAAATCCGTTATTTATTCAGTCCAACGCAGAATCATCTGCCCTTCATTTCTATATACATTTCATTATTATATGTTAAGCGTGAGCTTTCATATTTATTGCAATGTTAACTGTAGAAAACACAAATACTGTACCCCGCATTTTTCACTTGTTCGCGGTCGGTCAGTCACCTTGCTACACTGCTGTCCGCACAGGTCAATGTACTTTGCCCGTGTCGGAAATAGAGTATCACTCGTCTATGGTCTGTTATCTCGAACCTTCACAATATAAGAAAATCCCTCTACAACTTAATCTCTTTTAAGTATTCTATTCCTACACACTGTTCCTAACATTCACTTGAGCCTACATTAAGATCTTTGTTACTCCATACATTGTCACTCATAGGTCAGGTTAACCAGGCTACTAATTCCCAATCCTTGTCCCTTTCCATTGAGCATCATTCCCTTTCATTAACTCTTTTCAGTAGCTTTCTTTTGGCACATAGCACACATGGATTATGATAAAGAGGTTTACTTAACATTCTGCATCATCACCTATAACTGCTAGCCTATAAATCGGTTACACTTCCTTATTGAATGTGAAATTTTAATCTTATCTTCTGAATTTTCAATTTTACCTCTGTAGAGAAACTGTTCCATCATGTCTATTACATCTCTGCTACCAGCCATTGTACCCTTTTTGAAATTCTAAAGGCAGGTACTATAATGAATGAGGAAGGATTTGTGAATGTCACAGGCTCACTCTGCTGAATGTCTTAGTTCTTTACTATTATCCCTGATTTACTTTCACTTACATCCAAAATTCAGGTCCAAATGTGTTCATGAAGTTTCCTTGACAGTTTTCTCTTCTGTGTCAGTACTTTACTAAGGTTGCCACACTGAAAAATCAAAATATGGGACACTTTCTTCAAATCGAGATTTACATCATCATACATATACCAAGGCACTTCCCCCAATTTTAGGGGGTAGCCGACATCAAACAAATGAAACAGAAAAGGGGACCTCTCCTCTCTACGTTCCTCCCAGCCTGACAAGGGACTGAACTGAGTTTGGCTGGTACTGCTAGGGGTGCAACAGCCCACCCTCCCTCGTTATCTACCACAGATGAAGCTTCATAACACTGAATCCACTACTGCTCCTACCTCCGCGGTCTTCCAAGGCACCGGAGGAAGCAGCAGAGTCTACCGGAACTGCATCACAATCGCTCGCCATTCATTCCTATTTCTAGCACGCTCTCTTGCCTCTCTCACATCTATCCTCCTATCACCCAGAGTTTCCTTCACTCCATCCATCCGTACAAACCTTGGCCTTCCTCTTGTACTTCTCCCATCAACTCTTGCATTCATCAACTTCTTTAGCAGATACCCATTTTCCATTCTCTCAACATGGCCAAACCACCTCAACACATTCATATCCACTCTAGCTGCTAACTCATTTCTTACACCCGTTCTCACCCTCACTACTTCGTTCCTAACTCTATCTACTCAAGATACACCAGCCATACTCCTTAGACATTTCATCTCATATACATCCAATTTCTATCTCTTCGTCACTTTCATACCCCACAACTCTGATCCATACATCACAGTTGGTACAATCACTTTTTCATACAGAACTCTCTTTACATTCATGCCCAACCCTCTATTTTTTACTACTCCCTTAACTGCCCCCAACACTTTGCATCCTTCATTCACTCTCTGACGTACATCTGCTTCCACTCCACCATTTGCTGCAACAACAGACCCCAAGAACTTAAACTGATCCACCTCCTCAAGTAACTCTCCATTCAAGATGACATTCAACCTCACACCACCCTCCCTTCTCGTACATCTCATAACCTTACTCTTACCCACATTAACTCTCAACTTCCTTCTCTCACACACCCTTCCAAATTCTGTCACCAATCGGCCAAGCTTCTCTTCCGCGTCTGCAACCAGTACAGTATCATCCGCAAACAACAACTGATTTACCTCCCATTCATGGTCATTCTCGTCTACCAGTTTCAATCCTCATCCAAGCACTCGAGCATTCACCTCTCTCACCACTCCATCAACATGCATGTTAAACAACCATGGTGGCATCACACACCCCTGTCTCAGTCCCACTCTCACGGGAAACCAATCGCTCACTTCATTTCCTATCCTAACACATGCTTTACTACCTTTGTAGAAACTTTTCACAGCATACAACAACCTTCCACCAACTCCATATAACCTCATCACATTCCACATTGTTTCCCTATCAACTCTATCGTACACTCTCTCCAGATCCATAAATGCAACATACACCTCCTTACCTTTTGCTAAATATTTCTTGCATATCTGCCCAACTGTAAAAATCTGACTCATACAACCCCTACCTCTTCTAAAACCACCCTGTACTTCCAAGATTGTATTCTCTGTTTTATCCTTAATCCTACTAATCAGTACTCTTTCATACACTTTTCCCACCACACTCAACAAACTAATACCCCTTGAATTACAACACTCATGCACATCTCCCTTAATCTTATATAGTGGTACAATACACGCACAAACCCAATCTAATGGTACCATTGACAACACAAAACACATATTAAACAATCTCACCAACCATTCAAGTACAGTCACACCCCCTTCCTTCAACATCTCAGCTCTCACACCATCCATACCAGATGCTTTTCCTACTCTCGTTTCATCTAGTGCTCTCCTCACTTCCTCTCTTGTAATCTCTCTCTCATTCTCATCTCCCATCACTGGCACCTCAACACCTGGAACAGCAATTATATCTGCCTCCCTATTATCCTCAACATTCAGCAAACTTTCAAAATATTCCGCCCACCTTTTCCTTGCCTCCTCTCCTTTTAACAACCTTCCATTTCCATCTTTCACTGTCTCTTCAATTCTTGCGCCAGCCTTCCTTACTCTCTTCACTTCTTTCCAAAACTTCTTCTTATTCTCTTCATATGACTGACCCAGTCCCTGACCCCACCTCAGGTCAGCTGCCCTCTTTGCCTCACGTACCTTGCGCTTTACTTCCACCTTTTTCTCTCTATATTTTTCATACTTCTCTATACTATTACTCTGCAGCCATTCTTCAAAAGCCCTCTTTTTCTCTTCCACTTTTACCTTCACTCCATCATTCCACCATTCACTGCCCTTCCTCATGCTGCCTCCAACAACCTTCTTGCCACATACATCACTTGCAATCCCAACAAAATTTTCTTTTACTAACATCCACTCCTCTAAATTACCCGTTTCTCTTACTTTCACTTCGTCATATGCCATTTTCAACCTTTCTTGATATTTACTTTTTACCCCCCGTTTTATTAGCTCTTCAACCCTCACTAGCTCCCTTTTACATCCACCTACTCTATTCCCCCACTCTTTTGCTACAACTAATTTTCCTTCCACCAAAAACTGATCAGACATACCGTTAGCCATACCCCTAAACACGTGCACGTCTTTCAATCTTCCAAACATTCTTTTAGTTATCAACACATAATCCATTAACGCCCTTTCTACAACTCTTCCATTTGCCACTCCTACCCATGTATACTTGTTTTTATCTTTCTTTTTGAAAAAGCTAGAACCTATCACCATCTCTTGCTCAACACACATCTACCAGTCTCTTACCACTCTCATTTTCACCTGGTACGCCATACTTGCCAATGACACCTTCTACCTCTCCAGCGCCCACTCTAGCATTTAAGTCACCCATGACAACTACATAATTCCTTCTACCCAGTCCTTCTACACACCTAGTTAATCCATTCCAGAACTCATTCCGCTCTTCTCCACTTTTCTCACAACCTGGCCCATACGCACTGACAAAAGCCCAACATTCCCTACCCAACTTAACCCTTACCCACATTAACCTAGATGATATCTCCTTCCATTCCACTACTTTACCTGTCATCCATTCGCTCAGCAATAAAGCCACACCTTCTCTTGCTCTTCCCCTTTCAATCCCAGACACTCTACCAAACATTTCACCAAACTTCACTTCACCTTTCCCTTTTATCTTTGTCTCACACAAAGCCAATATATCCATCTTTCTATTCCTAAACATACTTCCAATCTCACAGCTTTTACTCTCTATCGTACTACATCCACGCACATTCAAACACCCCAAAACTAGAGTGCAGGGAGCAGTCACTCTCCCCCCAGCTCCACTTCTTTGATGTCTCACAGGATTATAATAAAGGAGAGGGGGTTCCCAGCCCCATCGTCCCGTCCCTTTTAGTCGCCTCTTACGACATGCAGGGATATGTTGCCGCTTTTTAATAGAATTAAATTGTGTGTACATGCCTGCCAACAGATTGAATGATTCATTAAAAGTATTTTATAAATAAATAATAAACATACAGATTTTGCTTTTGTCAATTCTTCCTTTTTTAGCATTTGTGTAAAGGGATTTTGACGAAGGAAAAATCTATTTCTGGGGAGAGACCTGTGTCGCCCGATGAAAAGGTCCTTCTTGTCACTTTTCTGATATAAATAACTTCCAAATATATCAGAGAAAGTTAAAGCTTGGAATGCAGAGGTTACTACCCTCGCGCGAACACCCTTAGGGCGTCGTGTATAAAGATGGGGCGTGTGAAAACCACTATTCACAGGTCGTCTTCCATTTAGAGAATTCCTTCGCCAATAAGGGATGAGCCGCTACAGCGGCACTAACCAAACCAACCTGAACATTTACACTGAGAAATCAGATATATGGATTAAAAATATCTTACATTACACACATTTAAGATTTTTTCTGTTAAACATTCCTTAATGGGAAAGCATGCTCGACCTTAACATCATGTGTTGACATGCTGAATAATAGCAAGCAAGGAGTTAACAAGTACCTTATTTCTAGAAAGTCAGTTGATTGAGGTATAGAACACAATCTTCCATTAAATAGCTTATAGTGTCATCCCCCAAATTTTGTTCGCATTTATTTATTAGGGAATTTTTAAAATGAGGGTTACACCCAATACCTGATGGCATTCATTTCTAACCCATTGTTTTATTCATTAAGTTTACAAATTCCTTAAAGCAATAAATTTCCCTTTTCAATTTGCTTAATGCAACTACTAAAGACATATCAAAAACTTTGAGCAAGCTGTCTTTGCTCCATAGGACTTTTGAAGCCTACCAGAATATTTGGGTAATTTTATACAAAATTGAAGTATGATACAGAGGTTCAAATAACCCAGGGATTCTGTAAAATAAACTCATCAGAGCAATTTGAGAGAGCTGAACATATATATCATGAAAATCTCTCCATTTTGTAGTTAGAAGAGTATACATTTCAAAATTTCCATTTCTTTTTTAATTATGGTTACTTCAACATTAATACATACCAGTCCCAGATTGAACACCTTTGTGCAAAATATGGGCTGAGCATCAAACACTTACCATAGGTGTCATGCTTTCCTTGAATTTTGAATAAACATTATGTACAATATATAACAAACATCTGTCGAAATTAGAAATTTTGTTATCCAAGAGAAGCAGAGATGAAATCTTACTTATAACCTCATCAGCAAACTGTCTTTATTTGTAAAAAAAAATATCGCCAAGTTGAAAAATATTCTATCTTACGACTATTTTTACCATTAGATATGTAATAGAAAAAAGAGAATTCATATTCTTCACAACCTCCAAAATAGATTATGGAGATACTGTACTCTTTCTTTCTTACTATTGCAGTTGATTTACTAGAAGCACTTGAGACTTACTTGCAATTTTAGAAACAGGAAATACTGTTGGTAAAACAAAGCTTGTAGAGTCCTTCAAACAAAGTTTTTTTTACATGAAATCAAACAAAGTTTTTGACATGAAATCTGAGAATGAGCAAATACAGCAGAATCAGGGATCTTGTGAGACTGATAAGAGACAGGGGACAAAACTTCCAATAGAGGACATCTGGCTTCCTTACCTTTACTGATGTTAGTAAGTGAATTGTCTTGAAAGTTACAAGAATCTATCTGTTACGCTAAGAACTTTATTATCATTTTATTCCAACATAATTATTATTTATTTTTAGATATATCACAAATTCTAGGAGTGACATCCATTATTAATTTTTTTTCCTTAAGTGAATCTTAGATTTAAAGTTATTGAGTTGGCCTTTTGAATAAAACTGAATTTCTTACTACCAAGCCTTACGGTTTCCAGAAAGTGGAGGGAAGCTCCAAAAACCAGAGCATATTGTCTTAACCTCAATGCAAATCAAACACAATTTATACGATAATATTTTTAATGTCAGTTATATACACTCAGACTAGACAATCATAAGACCATGAAATAATTGTTGATCTCAAGTTCAGATGACATTAAATCACAGTACACAGGTATTTCAGAGTAATCCAATACGTACAAGAATGTAGTTTGGGAATAGTGATATAAACTATCTTGGCAACATTTGCAGAGAGAGAGAGAGAGAGAGAGAGAGAGAGAGAGAGAGAGAGAGAGAGAGAGAGAGAGAGAAAGAGAGAGAGAGAGAGATATGAGGTTCTTCGCATCTTTTATAGCATAACAAAATAAAATGAACTGATCCGGTTTTAATTGATATTTTTCTTTTAGAAGAGGATATCTAATTCTTTATTACAAGTAACTATAGAAATAATAACAAACATTAAACCTCTTTTATGGTTAAGAATTGAATATTAATACTTTTGGGCTGGGTACGTGTGTAAGATAATGTAATGTACTGTGCACAAAATTAAGTTCTTTAAATATTAAAAATATGTACAACAGCTAAGCTCAAATATATCCAAAATAAGATGCTATATATTATCAAAATGTTCTAGAAAGTTACAACAAATTGAAGACTACACTATATGGTTTAGTTTTTTAGTAAATTGAGATGGCATCCCAGCTAATAACTTATGAAAAAAGCAGGCTTTGGGTCTACTTTAGAACAAAGGCAAAATGCCTTACAAATCCCAAATTTGGGGAAGTTAATAATTGCAGCTTAATGTAAGGAATGTCAATACTTCTGGACCCAGTGTAGATTATTCTTTGGCCTTATTAATTAATAATTAGGAATTTTCTGAAAAACTTGTGGCAAAGTTAGTTACAGTCTTTAAATGCAAAAATTTAAAGAACTTGCACTTACAATGAAAACTGTCATTAAGTCAATTTTTTTCCAAATTGCAATACAATAATCTTATTTTAAACAATGCTTTCATTTCTTTATGTCAGTAAAAAATAATTTCTAGTCATGCAGGAAGAACTAAGATTTATTTTAAATACAGTGGTACTAATGCAATGCATTATCCAAAATGGTTTGATACATTTCCCAGTTCTGTACTGGCAACCTCTATGGGAGAATTATTTGTACTTTGTTACTGCAGTAAGAAAATGCAAGTAGTTGTGCATAATATGGAAGTATAATTTCTGTTAATAATTTGTGAACTACTTTTTCACTGCAATGAAATTTAGCACTTTTAATTTTCAGGGTACCAAGTGTAAGTATTCTATTATTTTCAAATAATGCCAAAATATGTTAATCAATGACTAAATTTTCTTTCCATAAAAAATTGGATCTTTAAATCTAGAGTGCACTGTATTGATATCATTAATATTGCAAAAAAATATTTGTCAATGTAAAGCTGCTGTTTAACAAAAGCGGAAATTAGGTCATGAATATCTGTAATGTTCACAAAAGGAAAACATGCAGTGTTGATGTTATGTTGGACTAATTACATGCATCATAGAATGAAAACAATACTGTACTTTCTGTGTTAATGCCAGTCTTATAAGTATACAGCTTTACACTCAAGTTGTATTGGTAAGTTACTTAAAGATAATAATTCAAAGATCATAAAGTAACAGTATATAGTGAATCTGTACCACACGGCCTCATGGGCTTGCATAGTAACTAAAATTGTCACAAGTTGCATAAGTAATTAGTAATAACTTAATGATGGCCTTGCTATACCATGCTATTTTTGTTTCTTTCCAAATAATACAAACTTATGCTCATTTTACTGTTAGACTTACAAATAAAGTTAAATTTCTATGATAAATCTAAAAATTAATCATCAGCCTTACTTTTACCTTTCTAGTAAAAACAAAAGTAAAAATAATATTCAAACTTATTTTTGCAGCTGAAAAAAATTAAACCCACTCATCACAAACAACCACTTCTGGTACATGGAGTGTCATAACAATATCCTGTTTTCTTAAATAAATCTTGTAGTAAACTTTGTTAAATCTCAATACATTATAACCATGTAACGATTAAGCTCATTGGAGTTGTTTACTGCAATCCTCCCTGACAGGTAAATAAACTTGGCCTTGGATAAAAAATTCCTTTGACCATTTCATATATTCAACACTATTCTTGTAAAGTACAGATATATGGTTCAAACTACAAATGTACTTTTCCAGTATGCCACATATTACTGACAGACATACAGTATCACTATGCAGGTGCTATACCACTAAAAATAAATGCATGTTTCTGTGGAAAACAAATAGCACCTCTTAAATCTATCCCTCATAATGCAACCCTTGTACAACATTTCCATACCTTTTAGAGAGCATTTGCAAATGTTCAAATTCTGTATTCCTATCAGATTAAGAAATATTTAAAGATTCTAATTATTTTCCAATGAAACATGATTGTGCCTCTTTGATTAACTCACACTCATAATCTTTGAATATCATTATTACATATGTACGTTAGGTATTCTCTTGGCTATGGCAGGTGGTATGAAACTCTACTACATCACCATCACTGCTAAATCAATTTTCAGGAGATTCTTTCTTTGCGTAACTTTTATAAAGATGCTTATTCAACACCAAACTTCCATAGCTAAGACAATTCTCATCACATTAATTCAACCTAAGATTCTAATGTCTGTGCACTATACAAAAGCTCGTATAAAATTTAACTCCAAATGAATATCATGAGTTGCGTTATGAAATCAGTTCAACTGATTTCTATAAAGTTATGGCAATAGTTGAATCTTGTGCTCTGACTTTGTTTGAGTAAACTAATGCCATTCCTCTGAAAAAAACTGGTCATAGAATATCAATCATACATCAGATATAATTTTGTGGCAAGTCTCAATTACACAGTACCAAAACCTGCTATATGAAGAATTCAGTGCAGGTACACGAATCCTTTCCATTATTTTAAGATTACTATACATGACCACTTTTCAAAGTATGTTTTAAAGATGAAGGTGAAAAATCATAAAAAAATGAAAAAATTTTCAATTTCACATGACAAATATTTGATGATGAGAAGATAACATAACTTCGACAAAGAGGTTGATTGGAGCGATGGCATTTAATGACATCTGCCCACCTCTGGGCCAGACAAGATTTGGGCCAAATACCACTGCAAGATTACTGGCATTCATTTTGTTCAAGTCACAGCGATCCATTACCTGAAATATCAATAGAAAAGTCAGTCTAATATGACAGTTCCCCAACATACTGTAAGAAATATGACCACACTAGAAAATGTAATAAATAAAATAGTACAGAAGCCTTTTCTAAGTATCTTTTTCCATATATCATCATAACAGCTTGAAAAAAGTGGGAAGAATTATCTTCATGCTTTATTTTCATTTATCTCATGCATGACTGCAATTAACCCACATCACGTTTTGCTTACGCTAACCCTTTCCCCTTTCTCTTCTTCCCTTTATCCCCAGGGTGGGAAGAATTATCTTCACACTTTAGTTTTAATTAAATCTTTTATTTTTATTTAGTGCCTGCATGATTTATTTCAGTTACCATTTTGTTTTCTTTTTGTCTCTTGCATGACTTATACTGTATTAGTTACCCTCTCCCTTTTCTATCCTATCTATCAAGATTCTCTGTTTGTGACGTCATGACAGATAGATTTCTATGGTACTAATTAGCTGTCTTTAAGTAATGATTTTTATTTCCTTGAGCAATGATTTCTAGGATGAATTATTTCTCTGATCTTGGTTGCAAGATTTACATTAAAATTTATTTTTATTTCAATTACATCTTTCAGCACAAATTTCAAATTTGTTTAACTAGGAATCTCATTCTCCAACATGCATTGCCTTTGACAATTCTTCCATTACATCCATTATTGTATATGCCAGACAATTTGGTTTTATTCTTAGGTATATTTCCCTGGAACAACAAGATTACTCCTTGTATCCTATATAGACACCTTCGACACCCTTCAAAACCTCTGTTTCTACAGAGAGATTAATTACATTTTCTGATTCTGGTATGGTACCTCAAGACTGGCATACAAGGATGCTTTGTTTTTTATTCTGTTTGAGGAGAAATGAGCCCCTTCTCCCTTTTAAACTGTTCAATCAACAATGATATGCTTGACTAGGTCTATCTCTCAGGGACCTTATATGGCCCGTCCACAGTGAACATCTGCACCACCAGCCTCGCATATCCAGATGAGGGAGAAGCCCCCTGGAAACAGGAGCAATGGCAGGAAACCCTTTATTCTGTCTTGTTAGATACAAGGGGAGTCTTGAGGGTAGGCCCAAGGAGCTAAAGTGTCAACCTCACCAAATACCCAGACTGGAATGCACCTAGGCCATTGGGATCTATAATACGTGATTTAAAAGAGATCTCAGTGAGTGGCCACATTTCTCCTTGACTTACATATAACTTGTTTAATTGTATATCACAGTCTGGTTTAGAACATTCAGCGTGCTTGCACGTTTGTTTTAATTATGGTTTTATTTCTAATAATCTTAAAGACGTTGCACACTATTCAATTGATCGTTGTACAAATCTTTGAGTAACCCCTATCATATACAGGATAATCAATGTTATTGGTTGAATCTCTTTATGTTTCATGTTCTCACTAACCCTTTGTTTTGTTGTTAAACTTTGTATAACCCAATTGTGTCTATTTACCTTTTCACCAAGCTACTATGAAGTTAATTGATTTATCAGGTAAATTTTTAAGGTCATTTATATACTAATTTGCAGCCATCCCTCAGAGGTAATGAAGATTATCCTATGCTCCAACCAAACTGTTTAAAGAATTTGAGTTAAAGAAATTAGTCAGGGATGGTTGATTGAAACACACAACGAAGATGATCTCCTACTGGAGTAGTTGAAGAGAACAATCCAAACTCTAAAATTAGGCCAGCAAGCAGATTTCAGGATAAATGCAACCCTATGCTTTTGTTAGGTACCAGAAAAAAAAACATAAAAAAGTCTTAATAATGGCACTCCAAGACATCCTATTTCTTTGTATAATTAGAAAAAAATATATATTTCTGCATAGAGAGAAAAGACAGAATTTATAGTAGTATAACATCAAACACAAAAAAATATTCATACTTAAATAATAGATACCCTGATAGAAAATGCAAAAAGCTGTTAATATACAGGGCCTTTAAAATACATTTACATACCCAAATCACTTTCATCTTGCTCTTCCCTTTATGGAACAGAGTATGGTGTGCTGTATTTGGTCTCATAAAACTAAATTTTTTTTTTTTGTCTTTCAAGGTTGTGGTGGCCGATGTGGTAACGTCCCTGAGTGGTTAACCCAGACTGGGTTTCGAGTCCCTATCAAACTCAATAGTTTCTTTGGTCGCTGCAACCTCACCATCCTAGTGAGCTAAGGATGAGTGGATTGGGGGAGCCTACAGGTCTATCTGCCGAGTCATCAGCAGCCATTGCATGTCCCTCCTTGATCATAGCTTGGATGGAGAGGGGGCTAGGGTGCTGATCATATGTATAAATGGTCAGTCTCTAGGGCATTGTCCTGCTTGATAGGGTAATGTCACTGTCCCTTGCCTCTGCCATTCACAAGCGGCCTTTAAACCTCTTTAAACCTCTAAGTGTCTATCATGTTAAGGTACATTCACACTTATACAATTGTGAATGCACTTTAACTAAAAAGACTGTACCCATTATATTACATCACTCCTCTTGATCTAATCTAAACCTTATTCATCTTTCTTTTTATCATTTGGTTGGAGTGGTAAACTGTACAAATCCCTTAGGGAAAATTTTTTAAATTTTTAGGATTAGAGTTCACTTGCTTGAGGGTACACTCGGGCACGTGGTTCTATCTTATTCCTCTTCCTCTTTTTTTTTTTTCTAAGTTTTTATTGTCTTTATACAAAAGATACAAATTTAATGATGTTACTGTTCTTAAAATATCTTATTTTGATTGTTTATTACTTCTCTTGTAGCTTATTTCCTTGTTTCCTTTCCTTACAGGGCTATTTTTTCCTTGTTGGGGTCCTTGGGCATATAGTATCTTGATTTTTCAACTAGGGTTATAGCTTAGCTTGTAATAACAATAAAAATAGATTTATTGAAAGCAATTGCTGTCTCAGTGACATGAATTTTGTAATTAACTTTTTCTATTGTTCTTATCTTTTTCTCGTCATTGCTATAATCTGCCAGTAACTGGAAAAGGGACATATTTTCATGAGGAAGGTGATGGAGACCATATCATTCACAATTCTTCTTTAGTATATCACTACATAATACAAAAGTACAGATAATAAGTACAAAGTGTGTCTTTGCCATGAAACACTATCAGAGTTTCATTGTGCACAAAATAATGTTAATTTATGTGCAAAAATATTCAAAATCCATAGATTTAAGCATAACAAATCCTTCAATTCAACCGGTTTCGAGCAAGGAGAAGGTTTTTCTGCTTATTATCAAGAGTAAAGTGTAATGCAGGATGTGTTTGTAAGGGTTTATATACAGAATCCTGCTTTGACATTCCATCCTTATTGGTCAAAGACCGCCTGAGGGTGGAGACGGTTATTCCTTGGTGGTAGTTGCCTCTGGCTAGCCAGCGTGCTTGGTGGGATTAAGGCGTCAGGTTCTCGCTGGAGATAATCCATATTTCAGCCTCCGGCACTCTCAGTCCTGTTATGGTCATGATTGCCTGAACTATTGTTGGTGATGAACCTTACACTGTACACGCTGGCAATAAGGTCCCCTCTTGAGTGGTGTTGAGGCATGTCTTTCCTGTTGTATGAAGAGCACTTCCACTATCCTTAGGCACCTGCTGTCAGGGGCACGGCCAATGATGGTAACATTCTTTACTATATGATCCCTTGTGATGTTGTAGTTATGTGTTTGGAGGCAATGCATTTTTATTGCACCCTGTTGCACATGGCAAGACAATCTTTTAGATAGACGCATCATCATCATCCCGATGTAGGTGCCAGGACATCTCTGGACGGGGCATTTATATTGGTATATTACGTTGGTCTTTAAATCATCTTACATGGCAGGGGCAGGGTTGTTTCTCATTATTAAGTCTTGCGTTTTTGTCGATTGGTAATAAATCATGAGGCTAATTTGAGTATGTTCTGCTCTGGCAAAAATGTTTTTTTCTTATATTTCCCATGGTCTTTAAGTCTTCTTGGTAGTTTGAGCTCATAAGGCCTTAATAATAAAGATTTATTTTTCCTGGGGCATTGGCATTATCAGGGTGAGTTCTTGTACCATTTTTCCATCTCTTTCTTAATCTGCCGGTTAATGTTCTTATTTGTGAAGCCATTATTCACTACAATTTTAGTAGTTCTGTTGAGTTCTTCCTGAGTGCCTTTCCACAAAGAACAGTGAGAAATGGCTCTCCGAACAAAAGCCTTAATGGTAGCAGTTTTGTACCGATTAGGCCACTCGCTGTCCCCATTCAGACACAGACCAAGAGTCGTTGGTTTCACATACACTGAGGTATTGAAGTATTGGTTGTCTCTACAAGGACATCAAGAAACAGGAGAAGTCCTTGGAGGCTGTGCTAAAAAATGCATGAAGGTTATTCTATGCACTCCACATTGGCCGTTTTTACGAAAGTATCATGAATGCAGTGCACATAGAGATCAGGCTTGCTGATTTTTTTAAAAACTCTCTCCTTGACTATGGCTATATAAAAATTAGCAAAGAGAACGCCTAGAGAAGACGAAAAAACTATGAGAAATATTATAAAAAACAATGTTTTTGCCACAGCAGTGGATACCAAAATTAACATCATGATTTATCACCAGTCGACAAAAGTTTACAACATTTCTATTCCTAGTTGACCTTGTGTTAAGTATAGGAATGTCTTTAGGTGCTTATTCAACCTCGTGTTTTCTTTCAGTAATATTAGTTGTACTGTATTAGTTGATTTAATTATCAACAGATTTTTTCCTTAACTTTGTCAGCAAATGTCGGTTTCTCCGGTTTTGGGTCTATCAATGTTTGAAGTGTTGCTTTAATTGATTCCATATTCATGGCAAGAATGTCAACTTTCTCAGTGAGGTCAGTAGTCTGGGTGGAATTTGATGCGTCTGGGCTAAGGCCCGCAAGTTTGTTTTCCGAGCCATCTATTTTCGCATCTTGTTCATTCAGGGCCAAATCTCTCACGTTCACATCTTCCTTTAATTTTGATATTACTAAATTGGCTTGTCTGGTTTTACATACGCAGTGTGGGCATAACCAATCTAAGTTGTTCCGTTCATTTTCAGTGATGATTATCACTATATGCACACATTTCTTATGGTAAAGTCTATTACATTCACATCCTATCCATTTTTTCCGTTCTCCCTCTGTGTTTTTACATATGAGGCAGAAATAGTTCCTTATCACTTAGGTTTCTCCATAAGATTAACTAATATCTTTTCAATGATATTCTAAGCGAGAAACAGAAAGCTAAAACACGACTCAGGGCGAGTGTTTAACGGAGCTCCCCGCAACACGTCCACACTCTAGCAAGTCACCTTACCAACTTCTCTAGTACTCCTCTCTTTCTCAAATACTAATAGACTAAACTTCTTGGTATTCTGTCTTATGCATTTTCAAGTTCCACAAAACACTTGTAAACTTTGCTGTTTCCTTCTAGATACTTCTCTTGGACTTGTCTTACTATTAAGAAAACATCCACTGTGCTTTTTCCTTTCATAAACCCAAACTGCTATTCATGTATATCTATCAACTTTCTTAACCTTCCTTCTATCTTTTCTAGTATCTTGAATACAGGCTGCGAAAGTTTTATTCCTCTGTAGTCCCCACAGTTTAACATGCCTCCATTTTATTTATATAATTTAATCCTCTAACTACCTTCCCTATCCCTTGGCCTTTCCTCTACATTTTAGATCTCTTCCAATAGTGTAAGCTCCCATTCTTTGCCTAGATTTCCCAATGTCTTAATTATTTCTACTGTTACCTTTGATTTTCCTGCAGGTTTTCAATACAGATGAGACTTGCATTTTCTGGAAACACATGCTGTCACAGACTCTCATTATGAAAGAAGAGACTAGTGCCCCAGGATTTAAGGTATACAAAGATCGCCAAACGATTATACTGAATGGATATGCTGTTGGTTTTAAGATTAAGCTAGTGCTTATTTCTTAGTCCAAAAACACAGGTAATCAAAAACAAGGTAAGAACCTACTGCCAGTATATTGGATGCACAACTAGCAGGCATGGATAATGAAACCAATAACATTCGATTGGTTTCACCATTGCTTTATTCTTGAGCTCATGGCTTACCTCAATCGACTTGTTGTATGAGATGTACAGATCAAATTCTTACAGCCGAACACCACATCCCTGATCCAGCCCATGGATCAAGGCGCTTTTCATTTATTCTAGGCACTTTATATGCAAAACTCCTTGCAAGTCCTTGCCAGTGCTATGGACTCTGATGATAATTTCTCACTGAAGGAGTACTGGTGTGGGTACACCACTGCAACGTGTCTCCAAAATATTCAGGTCTTGAAGGAGATGAAGAATGAAACACTGGATTTCAACTGGAAAAAATTGTGGCCAGAAGAAGTCAACTGCTATAAAGGATTCTCTCTTAATAAAGTCCACCATTACGCAGTAGATAAGGCATCGAAACTGGCAAAATTGCTTGGAGGAGATGGCTTCACCGATATGACTACCAAGGATGTTAATATCCCGATCAAGGTACACTAAGATCTGTTAACGGATGAAAATCTGACAGAGTTGACGAAGTCAGGAAGTGAGCATGAAGAACAGGAGGATCCAGAGAAAGAAGACAAGATTATCCTTTCGTTAGAATGCTTCAGAGAATGACAGAGGATGGCATTTCTGAACTGCAACGCATGAATCATATGGGGTCAGTCCCATATGATTTGTGCACAGCATTTCAGAAATACAATCAATGAAGCCATGAAAATTTATAAAAACTTCCATACTCAGAAGAAAAAGCAGTACCTTAAAAATGCCATTACTATGTTCCTCGCAAGCAAAACAAAGAGAAAAAATTGGTAGCCCTTCAATGGAAATAGAGGTTATGCTCAACAATGAAGAAGATATTGCACCATCTGACAAAGTGATGTCCTCAGAAGGGCTGTAGTGTTCTTTTTTGCTGTGAATTACATTCACCTCATAATCATCCTCATCTACTGTACACTGCTTAGTACAGCACAACTAATCATTATCATCAACCAAGTTTTTATATATTCTCTGGTTAGTGTTTCTAATTTAATTTTTCTTTAATAAGTAAGGAAGTGTCTTCAGTAGGTTTGAGTTCAAAAAGTGTTTGAGTATTTAGAAAGGATTTATAAGAGTGTAAGGAGTTTATAAAAGCATAAATATATAAAAAATAATTAAAGAAATATATATGAACTATTAAAAATGGGAAAAAATGTTATTTTTATTAATAAAATAAATTTTTGAATATACTTACCCGATAATCATGTAGCTGTCAACTCCGTTGCCCGACAGAATTCTATGGAGGGATACGCCAGCTATCACAATACTAGAAGGGGGTGTATTTACCAGCGCCACCTGTGGCCAGGTACTCAAGTACTTCTTGTTGACACCTCCTCAATTATTCCTCTGTCCACTGGTTCTCTATGGGGAGGAAGGGAGGGTCAATTAAATCATGATTATCGGGTAAGTATATTCAAAAATTTATTTTATTAATAAAAATAACATTTTTCAATATTAAACTTACCCGATAATCATGTAGCTGATTCACACCCAGGGGGGTGGGTGAAAAACCAGTGTACAAGACTAAAGGATAGCTAAGTATCCCGTATTTCATATAATCAGTTATCCACAATAACAATGAAATAATAAGTACCTGGTAAGGAAGTCGACTTGAACCGTTACTCTGCCTTTAATAAGATCGTCTTCCTTACTGAGCGCAGCGTTCCTCTTGGGAGGCTGAATCAACTCAAAGGTGCTAAAGTATACAGGGCTGCAACCCATACTAAAGGACCTCATCACAACCTTTAACCTTGGCGCTTCTCAAGAAAGAATTGACCACCCGCCAAATCAACAAGGATGTGGAAGGCTTCTTAGCCGACCGTACAACCCATAAAAAGTATTCAAGAGAAAGGTTAAAAAGTTATGGGATTATGGGAATGTAGTGGCTGAGCCCTCGCCTACTACTGCATTCGTTGCTACGAATGGACCCAGGGTGTAGCAGTACTCGTAAAGAGACTGGACATCTTTGAGATAGCATGATGCGAACACTGACTTGCTTCTCCAATAGGTTGTATCCATAACACTCTGCAGAGAACGGTTCTGTTTGAAGGCCACTGAAGTAGCCACAGCTCTCACTTCATGTGTCCTTACCTTCAGCAAAGCAAGGTCTTCTTCCTTCAGATGAGAATTTGCTTCTCTAATCAGAAGCCTGATGTAGTAAGAAACTGAGTTCTTAGACATTGGTAGAGAAGGCTTCTTGATAGCACACCATAAGGCTTCTGATTGTCCTCGTAATGGTTTTGACCTTCTTAGATAGTACTTAAGAGCTCTAACTGGGCAAAGTACTCTCTCCAGTTCGTTCCCCACCATGTTGGACAGGCTTGGGATCTCGAACGACTTAGGCCAAGGACGGGAAGGAAGCTCGTTTTTAGCCAAAAAACCGAGCTGCAAGGAACATGTAGCCGTTTCAGATGTGAAACCTATGTTCCTGCTGAAGGCGTGGATCTCACTTACTCTTTTACCTGTTGCTAAGCACACGAGGAAAAGAGTTTTTAATGTGAGGTCCTTAAAAGAGGCTGATTGGAGCGGTTCAAATCCTGATGACATTAGGAACCTTAGGACCACGTCTAGATTCCAGCCTGGAGTGGACAACCGACGTTCCTTTGAGGTCTCAAAAGACCTAAGGAGGTCCTGTAGATCTTTGTTGGAGGAAAGATCCAAGCCTCTGTGGCGGATAACCGCTGCCAACATACTTCTGTAACCCTTGATCGTAGGAGCTGATAGGGATCTTACGTTCCTTAGATGTAACAGGAAGTCAGCAATCTGGGTTACAGTGGTACTGGTTGAGGAAACTGCATTGGCCTTGCACCAGCTTCGGAAGACTTCCCATTAAGACTGATAGACTCTGAGAGTGGATGTCGTCCTTGCTCTGGCAATCGCTCTGGCTGCCTCCTTCGAAAAGCCTCTAGCTCTTGAGAGTCTTTCGATAGTCTGAAGGCAGTCAGACGAAGAGCGTGGAGGTTTGGGTGTACCTTCTTTACGTGAGGTTGACGCAGAAGGTCCACTCTAGGAGGAAGAGTCCTGGGAACGTCGACCAGCTATTGCAGTACCTCGGTGAACCATTCTCTCGCGGGCCAGAGGGGAGCAACCAACGTCAGCCGTGTCCCTTTGTGAGAGGCGAACTTCTGAAGTACCCTGTTGACAATCTTGAACGGCGGGAATGCATACAGGTCGAGATGGGACCAATCCAGCAGAAAGGCATCCACGCGAACTGCTGCTGGGTCTGGAATCGGAGAACAAAACAAGAGGAGCCTCTTGGTCATTGAGGTAGCGAAAAGATCTATGATTGGCTGACCCCACAGGGCCCAAAGTCTGCTGCAAACATTCTTGTGAAGGGTCCACTCTGTGGGGAAGACCTGACCCTTCCGGCTGAGGCGATCTGCCATGACATTCATATCGCCCTGAATGAGCCTCGTTACCAGCGTGAGCTTTCGATCTTTTGACCAAATGAGGAGGTCCCTTGCGATCTCGAACAACTTCCTCGAATGAGTCCCTCCCTGCTTGGAGATGTAAGCCAAGGCTGTGGTGTAGTCGGAGTTCACCTCCACCACCTTGTTAAGCTGGAGGGACTTGAAGTTTATCAAGGCCAGATGAACTGCCAACAACTCCTTGCAATAGATGTGAAGTGTCCTTTGCTCCTGATTCCATGTTCCCGAGCATTCCTGTCCGTCCAGTGTCGCACCCCAGCCCGTGTCCGATGCGTCCGAGAAGAGACGGTGGTCGGGGGTCTGAACAGCCAATGGTAGACCTTCCTTGAGAAGAATGCTGTTCTTCCACCACGTTAGAGTAGACCTCATCTCTTCGGAAACAGGAACTGAACCCGACTCTAGCGTCATGTCCTTTATCCAGTGAGCAGCTAGATGATACTGAAGGGGGCGGAGGTGGAGTCTCCCTAACTCGATGAACAGGGCCAGCGATGAAAGTGTCCCTGTTAGACTCATCCACTGCCTGACTAAGCATCGGTTCCTTCTCAGCATGCTCTGGATGCATTCTAGGGCTTGGAAGATCCTTGGGGCCGACGGACAAGTCCGAAAAGCTCGACTCTGAAGATCCATACCCAAGGAGACAATGGTCTGGGATGGAACGAGCTGAGACTCCTCAAAATTGACCAGGAGGCCCAGTTCCTTGGTCAGATCCATAGTCCATTTGAAAATCTCCAGACAGCGACGACTTGTGGGAGCTCTTAAAAGCCAGTCGTCTGACGGAGCCGGACACAAGATCATGATACTGCTGCACAGTCTATAAACTGTCAATCATGGGCAAGCGAGGAAGTACAGTGACAACCCGAATCTGTCTAGACTGTCTGGGTCGTACAGACAACTCCTTAACGGGTTGCTGAGGTTGCCGCACTGCGTCACAACAAGTCCCTTCTGTTGGTTGTTGAACGTCTTCCCCGTGACACATTGACTCCGTAAACAAAAAATTCTCTAACAAGGACTAAGCTTGGACTGCATGTCATGCAACACAGCTCAAGGTCTATGGGAGCAGGTGTGGTAACAGACGGGATTAGCGGCTGAAGTGGAACCATTACCTTCCCTGTAAGCATGTTATGCTTAAATAAAAGTCCATAAGAGGTTATGCAGCTAAAGGCTCCCTCCAAATGACAGAGTCCTCAAGGGAATATCAGAAGGAGGGAGAAAAGAACTTTCTCATCTACAGGGACCTTATCCTAGAAAAGCTAAGTTCTCTGAGTGAGGGTTCACTGGTGCAAAAGCAGCAGACTAGAAGGCAACGTTATGAAACTGCTTGACAGTCTAGTGAGTTGGCAACAACCCAAGATGTGTTGAGAAGCATGCGGTAAGGTATGCAGAGCATGATGTATGCAGAGTATGCTGTATGCAGAGCATGCTGTATGTAGAGCATGTTGTATGCAGAGCATGCTGAATGCAGAGCATGCTGTATGCAGAGCATGTTGTATGCAGAGCATGCTGAATGCAGAGCATGCTGTATGCTGAGCATGTAGTAAGCAGAGCCTGCTGTAAGCAGAGCCTGCTGTAAGGAAAGCAGAGCGTGTGCATGGCGTTTAACATTTCTCAGAAATTCCATGACCAGTGCTAGAGTGCTTTATGCATGCTTGCATGGGGTTTAAACCATGGTATGAAAAAGGTAAGGTATGCTGAACAGCAGAGTCAGAACGAGCTGGAACAACAATAGTTGTGGTTTCCTCTTCAAAACTCCGATGAGGGAACACCTGAGGCTCAGTCTGCAAAGGCTGAATAAAAGACAAGCAGAAGGAAGGCGCATGGGTGGAGGAGGCTGACTCCTAGCATGAGTGGTTGAACCCAAGGGTTGCGCTTGCTGAGCGGTTGGCGGAAGCGGAGTAGCAAGTTCCAGTTCCTGTGGTGTGAGCGGAGCGCGATGAGGAAGAGGCTGCGCAGAACAAGGTAAATGTCTCGCAAGCTGAGGCTCCTGAGGCGCAAGGCTAAGGTGTTGTGGTGCTTGCCTTGTGGAGGGTTGAGCTCGCTGCAGCGAGAGCTGAGGAGACTGACTCATGGACGGGAGAGGTTGTTGTACCTCAACCGAGTGTTGCATCACTGGTGGAGCAGCAAGTGGAGACGGAGGAAGAGAGGTATAATCCTCCTGATCCCAAAGTAAAGGTTGCCTTAAGGAAGGCGGAGGCTGAACACCACAGGGAACAGCAAACTCAGCACGTGGTTCAACATCGTACGCCTGGCAGGTGGAACTGCTGGCAGGTGGTACTGCGATCAGGCGGAGCGAGTGTAGGTGGAGGGAGTGTAGGCGGAGGTGGAGGAGCAACACTCTCAGCCCGACACTCACGCATCAAGTCCGAAAGCTGTGCTTGCATGGACTGTAGTAGAGTCCACAACATCGTACGCCTGGCAGATGGTACTGTGATCAGGCGGAGCGAGTGTAGGTGGAGGGAGTGTAGGCGGAGGTGGAGGAGCAACACTCTCAGCCCGACACTCACGCATCAAGTCCGAAAGCTGTGCTTGCATGGACTGTAGTAGAGTCCACAACATCGTACGCCTGGCAGATGGTACTGTGATCAGGCGGAGCGAGTGTAGGTGGAGGGAGTGTAGGCGGAGGCGGAGGAGCAACACTCTCAGCCCGACACTCACGCATCAAGTCCGAAAGCTGTGCTTGCATGGACTGTAGTAGAGTTCACAACATCGTACGCCTGGCAGGTGGTACTGTGATCAGGCGGAGCGATCATAGGCGGGGGGGGGGAGTGTAGGCGGAGGAGGAGGCGGAATACTCTCAGCCCGACACTCACGCATCAAGACCGAAAGTTGTGACTGTATGGACTGCAGTAGAGTTAACTTGGGGTCGGCAGACACTAAGTTCTGCTGAGGTAAAGCCTTAACAGCAGAGATCTGTTGTGGCAGAACCTTACTCCTCTTAGGCGGAGTGTAATCAACTGATGACTGAGGAGAGTCAGAGCTAACCCAATGACTGCATTCGGGTTGTGAACTTTAACTTCGTACGTCTGGCATAGGTCTGGACTTAACGTTTAAGAGGTCTTGAGACCTGAGACCAGCGTTACTCTGCCTTTATTTTCTCCCCTAATCTCTTCTGCAGACGAGCAAAATAAGGGCTCAATCGTCTGCGGGTGGGAGTGACGGTCTCGGTAAGACACGCCCACAACCACCGAGAATACTTCTGTGCGCCGATCAAGGCCTGCTGAACCCTTATGCCCTTCGACATTGCTTCTCCCCTGGGCTTGGGAGCTTGCAAGAGGTCCCGGACTGGGAGGACGACTGGCGCGCACAAAAGTACCCTCACACACTAATCACCTATCACTTTGATTTCTGTTTGCACTTATTTCACTGAACTCGAAACTTTAAGTGGTTTGTACCTGAAATACGCAATTCTATCCTTTCTCAAAGTTAGTAATTGCGAAAACAGAATTACAATGTAACAGAAAAATCTAATGAAAGATAATTCAGTGGATGGAAAGAGACTAAACACTAGATCACTCTAGAAACGTTTAGTTTCTTCCCCTAAAGAGACTAGGGAGAAGAGCAAAAAACGATAACGACGTTACTCGTACGCCTGGCAGGCTTGAATGAAACGTTTATCCTCTCTCTCCCTCCGTCTCTATCTCTCTCTCTCTCTCTCTCTCTCTTGACTTAGAACCTGAGAGAAGAGCCCAATCATATATATCGTTAAAACATATTATTGTTAAAGGAAAAAACTGAAAAGTTCCTTTATTAGGATCAAAACCATTAAGTTAAGAAAGAATGAACAAAACGCTAGACACGGTTACTCTTACTGCAACGTGAAACCGTGAACATTCTTTCTCTATCGTAACGATAGAGTGCAAGTTGAACGTTCTGAACGTCAACAACTGCAGAGACAAAACAAAACGTTAGTTCAACTTTGAAAACAGTACGAGACTGTCAAAGAAAATCTTTCAAACTCTGTGGCGGAAATAGCATAATATGTTAACAGGTAAAACCGAAATGACGGGCTCAAAGTTATTAACTTCGGTAAAAGACCGCCTACTATTAGGAAGGTCGAATATAAACAAATATAAAAATTAATTTTAATGAGTTTATAATAAAAGGAAGTTAATCGAAGAGGCCTATAAGAGGCAGAGAGATATAAAATAAATCTATAACTTTTGTTAAGCAAAATTAAGAAAGAGAGTCTATACTCTCTTAGACACCAACACTTCCGTCTAAGGGAAGGGTCGGCCATTGAAAGGTGAACGAGAGTTCATACTCTCTCGTCACCATAATTAATCAAATTAATTCCAAAAGCTAACTAAGCTAATATAGAAGTTTCCAGTAAAGCGACAGCCGAAATCAAAGAGAAATACTTCACCAAAGTCGTGAAAATACTCCAAGAACATAAGCGTATCCCAGAACGTCTTGCCGGAAGCACGACAGAGGAATAATTGAGGAGGTGTCAACAAGAAGTACTTGAGTACCTGGCCACAGGTGGCGCTGGTAAATACACCCCCTTCTAGTATTGTGATAGCTGGCGTATCCCTCCATAGAATTCTGTCGGGCAACGGAGTTGACAGCTACATGATTATCGGGTAAGTTTAATATTGAAAAACATATTGTACAATATTATTTCTACTTCACAGTTTTCTAACATATGGATTTGGAATACAGCACCTGTAATAGTCAAGGGATTACTGTATAAAGTAAGATATTGAAAGATTTTCCCAAACTATCTTTTACTGCCAGTAGTAAATCTTACCTTTGACAAGAAGTTAACAAGGAACTTCATAACGAGGTAGTTATCTTCTGGCAACTTTTCTAATAATATAGTCTTGATGGTGGTTAAGCGTTCACTTTTATTCAAGCCTGAAAAGTCAAGTTCTAGTTAGTGTAATCCAGTACTATTATCCCATGTTTGCTTATTGAAGTAGAGTAGACTACCTACACTTATTAGAATGAATAAAAAATGAAACCATCAAGTTAGATTCCAACTCACAGGACTCTCCGAAAAAAATTTGCTCTTATGTGAGTTGGGAAAATTAAACCAAGGTAAAGTTAAAGAAGCTGGATAGGTAAGTGGGTGGAACAGGGAAACAGATGAAAAGGTCATGGGATACTGAGTGATCCTATATTTAAATTTTGCATTCTACATTCAGCATAAAAAATGTACATATAACTTTCCTTTATATGCATAATTCATTTCTTTACCCTCATTATTCTTTTAAACAAAAGGTAATATAAGTCTACCTAAGTGTGGCTAGAAACAAGAAGAAAGAAAAGTTATGCTTAAGTAATTACTTACCTGCCACATAATGTATATACCATGGCACACAAAATCAAATAAAAGAATTCTAAATTGATGAGAAAAGTTAAAGATGTTGGCCCAAAGTTTACCCTTAAAATGAATTGAGGGGAAGGTGATAATGGTTGGATTCCAAAACCCTGATCAAATCCCATGGAAAATCTAAAATTTGGATTGTAAAAGTAAATTTCATAATCAAAACATTCAAAATTGAGATACAAATAAATTGATATAACAATTGTTATCTTTTAATGCACAGGTTAAAGGGATGGGTAATCCAATGTATTCATCTGACTCATTTTCAAACAAAACAAGAAAATTAAAGAAGATGGGAAGTACAAGTAAGAGGTGCTTAATACTAAATGAGGGGATAGATGTGATGCTTAAGGGAATTAAAGAATAGAAATAGTCAAAATCTGTTCACTGGGGGAAGATATTCCTACTGAGATGTTGTAACATTAAAATACATCCAAGACATTTGAGAACTAACCAAATCCTACAAAAAAAGAAAAATAAAGAGAGAAAAAAAAGTTCTAGTAAATATCCGTTTTGAAAAAAAAAACAAAAAACAAAAAAACACCTATATTATTCTCTCCACCTTGGATTCAAAGTCTTGTATGCTCTAAGTGGAGGCCTAACAATGTTTTGAAAACTTGGAAAGCAAATCTGACATAATGCACAGTAATGCAATAAAAATTCAACTAATATCCTTCATTGACTGTAACATTTTAATACTTTATTATTGACAAAAGTTATCTTAAATATGTCCTATCGAAACTCATAACTTGAGAACTTACTCTGAAATTGGATAATTTCATCATACAGATCAAAGGTCATAAGAGGTTCTTCAAGTTCCCGCAAAAAAGTTTTGATTATGACAGCTGCAGTGTGAACATCCGTGTCAATATCAAACTGGACATCTTCTCCCTTGTTGAAACGTTCTTGTACACTCTTCACAACAGCAGCTGCACTTGACCTTCTGAAGAGACCCTCTGTTTCCAGTGCTAGAAATATAGCCTTAGTCAATGTAAGCATAACAAAAGATATTTTGATACAAAAGTAATAAACAGTTAAACACAAGGTATACTCATTCCTAATTGCGACTGGATGAAGTCAGTGGGAAACAGAGAACTTGGAGCCTTTCTTTTGTCATAACTTTCTTAGTCCTAAATTAATAATAATACAATATACCAAAATAATTTAAACAAAATTCTGCATATCAATGTTATGACCATATCTGAAATCAAAGTGTATATCTTTCATGTGAGAAAGTTTCAACTAGGTACTGTTAAGTAGTCAGGATTTCATACAATCAATTTTAAGGCTTGTCTCAATACTAATTAAATACATACATACATATACCAAGGCATTTCCCCCAATTTTGGGGGGTAGCTGACATCAAACAAATGAAACAAAAAAGGGGACCTCTCCTCTCTATGTTCCTCCCAGCCTAATTAAATAATCAATAATTAATAGCACATGAGTTTAAGTTTATAGGACATTTAAAGTTGAATGTTTCAAGACTCTTATTGGTGTTGTTTTCATGCTAGTTCACAATTCCTTTTCCAATATCAATATATTTTAGGTTTTAACCTTATTACTTAATACTTTCATCACTTTGTTTTCCTCATGATTACGACTTGTCTCTCAATAAATTTTTTTTCAAGTTCAGTACAAAATCTATCTTATAATTCTCAAATGAAAGCAACTTTGAAATGAAAAACCTTTTACAGAATATAGTCCTAAATTTTCAGGACTCTTCTTTCTTTTAAACATAAAAAAGAAAAAAAGATTGAAATGGTACATGACGCCGCCTGCTAATAACGTATACAGTACAGTATATGATCCTTTCAATTTGAATATTTAAATTGGCTGATCAGTTCCACCATATCACTTGACATCTATATTTTCATCTAACGATTATATACAAATAATTATTCTCGAACAAAATGTTTATTGACTTTTTTCTATAAAGAAATTCGAAATCAATTATTTCACAAAGCAAATTGTGTGTCATGATTTTGTATGTAAGAAGCAAGAAAATGTTAATGGACTTCTTATCCATAAAAATAATGAAATTTTAACACACAAAAATTCTGGAGATGAGCACAAAAGAAAGAAGACAGTAATATATATATATATATATATATATATATATATATATATATATATATATATATATATATATATATATATATACAGTATATAAAAAAGTGCTAGTGACGATGAAAATTAAAATTCTTTTAAGACTTTAAACTGGTAACAAAACTCATGCAAATAAGTTTCCAATTTGCATTAGTTTTTCTTACTGTTTTAAAGATCAATCCAAATTATTCAGATATATTGGACTTATACATGTCCTAAAGTAACACCTGTAGTACTACATAAGACATTGGGATTGCAAATCTCCATCCCTTTATCAATAAACTACATGAGAGAAACTATTGTGCATATATCCTTTAGTAAAAAGTAGATTATGCACAAAAAATCTGAATAAGTAGAACCAAACCTCAGTTTATTACTTTATAACACAGGAATAATTTAATTGAAGATTAACTTTCACAAGTGTGATGTTTTACTGGAACTTTCAGAGCTCAACAAAGCATTCTCCTTGTAGTTACAAGTGGTAACCTCAATGTTGCTTGAAAATACACTAACCAAAAAAGATACACATCACAATCTTACTTTTCATATCACTTCTTAGCTAATTATATTTAATGTTTCTCTTATGGCAAGTTCTATTACTGTGTACCCCATACCATAAAAACAAAAGCCATCGTCAAATATACTCTAGCTCCTATTAATTTTGATTATAATATAGTCGACCCTTACCATTCCTGGGTTTGCTGTATTATTGCAATATTTATGGGTATTTATTCACAATTACAAAACCACAAATATAGAATAGTTCTTGATATAAAAAGACAAAAAGACATTACAAAATCATACAATGGCTTGAAAATTCACTTACAGTATATAACATCATTATCTTCAACTCACTCTCTCCTGTCATATAACTGAGTATACTGAGCAGAATTTGATCTCACATAACCCTAGGGTTTTAATGTCTTTTCTGTTTAGGTGTATTAACATGACAAATTTGGAAATAATTAGTATTTTTCCTAACGACACAAAGCTGAAAGGATGAGCCTTTAGAATTTAGTGAGGGTTAACCACCCATCATGCTAGTTGGTGGAGTTGGGTGGGGGGGGTCACTTACACACCTGCAACTATGCTTCACTTTGCTTGTTGTTAGGAATTCAGGGGGGCCTGGGTTAGCAGGCAAGTCTGTATAAATAGCTAAAGGTTTGTTTCGTTAGGAAAAATACAAATTATTTCCAAAATTGCTATTTGTTCCATAACTGGAATACAAACCTACGCTATTTATAAGGGTGCTACTCACCCATTAGGGGGTTGACATCCCTGCCAATCTGGCTTTTTGGCTTTACCCGCGGATTCCTCTTTTATGTGTCTGTTAGCACCAAAAGAAGGAAACCCTAACACCTTGCTAACTTTGCTATGCAAAATCTGCCGACTACAGCTACGCAAGCTGTGCGTGTAGAGATACTAGCAATGTGAGTGCCAAGGCAAAACATTTTTTTGAGTTATAGGTGTTGTTTGAAGTCACCAAGACATTCTCAATACCAACTCGCCAGGGCATGGGGACGCAACAGTAATGACACAATACTAGGATACACAAGGGAGCAATGGTTTACCTGCATTGGTTTGAGGTCAGCTGTGCAGAGGACCCTGGATGCCAGTCATTCCTTTCCATTCACTCAGATTAAAACCGGGTAACCAATGCCCTCAACCTTCTGCTAATTGTCTATTAAGGAGCTTGGTGCAGCCACCACAGGACCAATAAAGAACAGGTAGTGGGCGGTAAATGTCATCTTACATTTCCACACGCCCGCTTGTAGAATCTGCACCTCAAAGTGGTTACACTTGAAGGCTAGAGATGCAGTGATGCCCGTGACGTCATGAGCTCTGGGTCGACGTGTTGAAGGAGGAACTAGAGTTAATGCTTGGTCAATGACCTTGTGAATCCATGCTGAAATCATGTTTTTAGTGATCTTCCTCTTAGTCCTCCCTGTGCAGACAAAAAGAGAAGGCACCCGTGGACAAGCTACTGCTATTCTCTTGAGGTAGAGCCTCAAACTCCTTACTGGGCATAGTAACAGATGATCTGGGTCGTTAGGGAGAGGCAGAGCAGCAAGCAGATCAGCAGCAGGCCTCCACGAACGAGACAGGTGGTCACTGGCAGGACAGACATACCTTGGAATTTGCTCTACCCCCGAAGGATTGGGAGGAGAAGCGCATTCCTCAGCGGTGGCTGAAGGAGAAGAGAAAGAGGCAGGAAAGGAGTTCGCTGGCAGAACAGCAGACAAAGCTTCAGAGACAACCATTTCGACCAGGGCCAAAGGGTCCACCTCTAACTCAGGCGAACGGTGCAATCCCACTTCTCGCTGAGGCAATTGCAACAACACCTCCTTGGAAGGCAGAGGGCAATCCCAGGGACAGTCACACCTGAGAAAGAGGAGAAAGAGACAACGTCTCCCTCGCTATGGGAGGCAACACCGTCTCTTGAGGACCGAGGTTGACCAGGAGTTAAGGGGCCTACATTACTACTCGACAGAAACCCCAACCCCGTAGGGAACCGCTCAAGTAGAAGCTTCGAAGGAAACTTTGGGAGCGGAAGAAGCAGCTTTGGGTTTCTTCTGCTTCGAAGAAACCTTCGAAGGAGAGAATCCCTTTTAGACTTCTTTCGCCGTCGCCTACACTTTTCCCGCTGGGAGGGAGACCACTCCCGACACTCAACACACTTCCTATCCAAGTCACACCGTTGCCCAATACAAGCCGGACTCAAATGGTGAGGATCGGTATCCTCAGAAGACATGGAAGTACTGCAGGAGTGGCTCTCGGGTCTAGGGAAGGAAGGGAGAGGAGGAAGAGTGGTTACAACTGTTCTCCATCCGAGCCAAAAGCAAAGTGAAGCACAGTCACAGGTGTGTGAGTGAGACGGGCAGTTACTAACAACCTGCCCTCACTAAATTCTAATGGCTCGTCCTTTCAGCTTCGCTAAAATTAATACCCCTATAAATAGTGTACAGTACGTTTGTATTCCAGTTACGGAAAAAAACTTGTATAATGTGAATGCACCTTAACTGAATACAAAGAAAAAAGCCTCAAGTTATATAAGAGAAAATACAGTACTGTACTGTATGTAAAGCACCGCATATAGTACTTAGTTATAATAAAGGATAGTAAGTTGAGGCTGATAACATTACATGCACACAGTGAATTTTCAAACCATTTTGTAATAATGGTTTTTTGTCATTTCTTTTTGGTGTTACAGTACATCTGTGAATTTTTTCCTTTATTTGGTGTCCTAAATCTATGTACACTATTAGTTTTGTCATCACACAGAAGATGGAGATACTCAAGGAAATACAGTAGGGGGTCTGGGAGTCATTAAGGCTGAAGCAGTTACTATCAACTACTCCCCATTTGCTAGTGTCTCTTTTACCTTAGCACTGCGAAAGTTAAAGCTTGACTGTAATAATGCTTAACAACTTTTAATTCTTAAAAAAATACATAAAACACTAAAAATAAACATCTTTACTGACAGAAAGTAAACTTACCATCTGGATGGTCAAGAAAGGTAATGCATGTTTTTAGTACAGGAGGGATGGGGTCATTATTGTTGGCATCCTTGATATACTGCAAAGAAACACCAAACTGCTGCGTTGGCAGCTTAGGTCGAGCACCAGGGGACTTTGGCAGGCTTTTGAGTTTGGCAATGAGTTGCTGGTCATGTCTGTAAGAGGTAAGGTCAATATTCACTCAGTTTTTAGATAGGTGTAAATTATTTTATTCAGTATCCAGACACTTAATAGGAATCATATGTATGTAAAGCCAATAGGCCTTAATGAGAATCTAGGTGTGAGTTCAACATAAGATATATAATACAAATAGTGTACTGATATAGAAAACAGAAACAGTATAAGACTAACAGTTTATTTCTTTCCAAACTTTTCAATTTAGAAAAACAAATTTTCTATCATAAGTTGCATTATATAATTCTGTAGTAGTAATGCTAATTATAAAGACTCATCAAATTTAAGTATTGTACCAAACAACTATTGATACCAATATAAATCTAGGATTCCCATCAAACGAGACTTATCTTTTTAATTATTACCATACAATCTTACAAAAAAAAAAAAAATTAAAGGAATGGTTCATGAAATTTTAGTATCCTAGAATATCTGTGATAAAATGATGGCTGAAGCACACTTTTAATTTACAGACATATTCTTACAGCTCAGTAGTTCCGAAGAACAATTTCCAAAATGTAGTGAGAAATGGAGCTCGTGGACTTAGTGAAAAAAATGAAGCTAAAGTTACAAATATAATTTCGGTCACACTGGTGAGACATGTAAATGAAGAGAGACGAGAATTTGAAAATGTTATTTTTATTAGTAAAATAAATTTTTGAATATACTTACCCGATAATCATGTAGCTGTCAACTCCGTTGCCCGACAGAATTCTATGGAGGGATACGCCAGCTATCACAATACTAGAAGGGGGTGTATTTACCAGCGCCACCTGTGGCCAGGTACTCAAGTACTTCTTGTTGACACCTCCTCAATTATTCCTCGGTCCACTGGTTCTCTATGGGGAGGAAGGGAGGGTCGATTAAATCATGATTATCGGGTAAGTATATTCAAAAATTTATTTTACTAATAAAAATAACATTTTTCAATATTAAACTTACCCGATAATCATGTAGCTGATTCACACCCAGGGGGGTGGGTGAAAAACCAGTGTACAAGACTAAAGGATAGCTAAGTATCCCGTATTTCATATAATCAGTTATCCACAATAACAATGAAATAATAAGTACCTGGTAAGGAAGTCGACTTGAACCGTTACTCTGCCTTTAATAAGATCGTCTTCCTTACTGAGCGCAGCGTTCCTCTTGGGAGGCTGAATCAACTCAAAGGTGCTAAAGTATACAGGGCTGCAACCCATACTAAAGGACCTCATCACAACCTTTAACCTCGGCGCTTCTCAAGAAAGAATTGACCACCCGCCAAATCAACAAGGATGTGGAAGGCTTCTTAGCCGACCGTACAATCCATAAAAAGTATTCAAGAGAAAGGTTAAAAGGTTATGGGATTATGGGAATGTAGTGGCTGAGCCCTCGCCTACTACTGCATTCGTTGCTACGAATGGTCCCAGGGTGTAGCAGTACTCGTAAAGAGACTGGACATCTTTGAGATAGAATGATGCGAACACTGACTTGCTTCTCCAATAGGTTGCATCCATAACACTCTGCAGAGAATGGTTCTGTTTGAAGGCCACTGAAGTAGCCACAGCTCCCACTTCATGTGTCCTTACCTTCAGCAAAGCAAGGTCTTCTTCCTTCAGACGAGAATGTGTTTCTCTAATCAGAAGCCTGAATAGTAAGAAACTGAATTCTTAGAACTTGGAAAAGAAGGTTTCTTGATAGCACACTATAAGGCTTCTGATTGTCCTTGTAAAGGTTAAGACCTTTTTAGATAGTACCTAAGAGCTCTAACTGGGCAAAGTACTCTTTTCAGATCATTCCCCACCAAGTTGGACAGGCTTGGGATCTCGAACGACTTAGGCCAAGGACGTGAAGGAAGCTCGTTTAGCAAAAACCGAGCTGCAAGGAACATGTAGCCGTTTCAGATGTGAAAACAATGATCCTGCTGAAGGTGTGGATCTCACTTACTCTTTTAGCTGTTGTCAAGCACACGAGGAAAAGAGTTTTTAATGTGAGGTCCTAAAAAGAGGCTGATTGGAGAGGTTCAAATCTTGATGACATAAGGAACCTTAGGACCACGTCTAGATTCCAGCCTGGAGTGGACAACCGACGTTCCTTTGAGGTCTCAAAAGACCTAGGGAGGTCCTGTAGATCTTTGTTGGTGGAAAGATCCAAGCCTCTGTGGCGGAAAACCGCTGCCAACATACTTCTGTAACCCTTGATCGTAGGAGCTGAAAGGGATCTTACTTTCCTAAGATATAACAGGAAGTCAGCAATCTGGGTTACAGTGGTACTGGTTGAGGAAACTGCATTGGTCTTGTACCAGCTACGGAAGACTTCCCCTTGAGACTGATAGATTCTGAGAGTGGATGTTCTCCTTGCTTTGGCAATCGCTCTGGCTGCCTCCTTCGAAAAGCCCCTAGCTCTTGAGAGTCTTTCGAAAGTCTGAAGGCAGTCAGACGAAGAACGTGGAGGATTGGGTGTACCTTCTTTACGTGAGGTAGACTTAGAAGGTTCACTCCTAGAGGAAGAGTCCTGGGAATGTCGACCAGCCATTGCAGTACCTCTAAGAACCATTCTCTCGCGGACCAGAGCGGAGCCAACCAACGTCAGCCGTGTCCCTTAGTGAGAGGAGAACTTCTGAAGTCCTCTGTTGACAATCTTGAACGGCGGGAATGCATACAGGTCGAGATGGAACCAATCCAGCAGAAAAGCATCCACGTGAACTGCTGCTGGGTCTGGAATCGGAGAACAATACAACAGGAGTCTCTAGGTTATCGAGGTAGTGAACAGATCTATGGTTGGCTGACCCCACAGGGCCCAAAGTCTGTTGCAAACATTCTTGAGAAGGGTCCACTCTGTGGGGATGACCTGACCCTTCCGTATGAGGTGATCTGCCATGACATTCATACCGCCCTGAATGAACCTCGTTACCAGTTAGCTTTCGATCTAAAGACCAGATGAGTAGGTCCCTTGCGATCTAGAACAACTTCCACGAAAGAGTCCCTCCCTGCTTGAAGATGTAAGCCAGGGCTGTGGTGTTGTCAGAGTCCACCTCCACCACTTTGTTAAGCTGGAGGGACTTGAAGTTTATCAAGGCCAGAATAACCGCCAACAACTTCTTGCAAATGATGTGAAGTGTCCTTTGCTCCTGATTCCATGTTCCCGAGCATTCTTGTCCGTCCAAAGTCGCACCCCAGCCCGTGTCTGATGCGTCCGAGAGGAGACGGCGGTCGTGTTTCTGAACAGCCAAAGGTAGCCTTCCTTGAGAAGAAAGCTGTTCTTACACCACGCGAGAGAAGACCTCCTCTCTTCGGAAACAGGAACTGAGACCGTCTCTAGCGTCATGTCCTTTATCCAGTGAGCAGCTAGATGATACTGAAGGGAGGGGAGGTGGAGTCTCCCTAACACGATGAACAGGGCCAGCGATGAAAGTGTCCCTGTTAGACTCATCCACTACCTGACTGAGCATCGGTGCTTCTCAGCATGCTCTGGATGCATTCTAGGGCTTGGAAGATCCTTGGGGCCGACGGAAAAGTCCGAAAAGCTCGACTCTGAAGATCCATACCCAAGGAGACAATGGTCTGGGATGGAACGAGCTGAGACTCCTCAAAATTGACCAGGAGGCCCAGTTCCTTGGTCAGATCCATAGTCCATTTGAAAATCTCCAGACAGCGACGACTTGTGGGAGCTCTTAAAAGCCAGTCGTCTGACGGAGCCGGACACAAGATCATGATACTGCTGCACAGTCTGTGAACTGTCAATCATGGGCAAGCGAGGAAGTACAGTGACAACCCGAATCTGTCTAGACTGTCTGGGTCGTACAGACAACTCCTTAACGGGTTGCTGAGGTTGCCGCACTGCGTCACAACAAGTCACTTCTGTTGGTTGTTGAACGTCTTCCCCGTGACACATTGACTCCGTAAACAAAAAATCCTCTAACAAGGACTAAGCTTGGACTGCATGTCATGCAACACAGCTCAAGGTCTATGGGAGCAGGTGTGGTAACAGACGGGATTAGCGACTGAAGTGGAACCATAACCTTCCCTGTAAGCATGTTATGCTTAAATAAAAGTCCATGAGAGGTTATGCAGCTAAAGGCTCCCTCCAAATGACAGAGTCCTCAAGGGAATATCAGAAGGAGGGAGAAAAGAACTTTCTCATCTACAGGGACCTTATCCTAGAAAAGCTAAGTTCTCTGAGTGAGGGTTCACTGGTGCAAAGGCAGCAGACTAGAAGGCAACGTTATGAAACTGCTTGACAGTCTAGTGAGTTGGCAACAACCCAAGATGTGTGACTGAGAAGCATGCGGTAAGGTATGCAGAGCATGATGTATGCAGAGTATGCTGTATGCAGAGCATGCTGTATGTAGAGCATGTTGTATGCAGAGCATGCTGAATGCAGAGCATGCTGTATGCAGAGCATGTTGTATGCAGAGCATGCTGAATGCAGAGCATGCTGTATGCTGAGCATGTAGTAAGCAGAGCCTGCTGTAAGGAAAGCAGAGCGTGTGCATGGCGTTTAACATTTCTCAGAAATTCCATGACCAGTGCTAGAGTGCTTTATGCATGCTTGCATGGGGTTTAAAAATCAACATAATGTTTACCTTACATTCATAACTCATGATTCATATTTTTGCCATGGTTTGAAAATGGAGGTAAGGTATGCTGAACAGCAGAGTCAGAACGAGCTGGAACAACAATAGTTGTGGTTTCCTCTTCAAGACTCTGTTGAGGGAACACCTGAGGCTCAGTCTGCAAAGGCTGAATAAAAGACAAGCAGAAGGAAGGCGCATGGGTGGAGGAGGCTGACTCCTAGCATGAGTGGTTGAACCCAAGGGTTGCGCTTGCTGAGCGGTTGGCGGAAGCGGAGTAGCAAGTTCCAGTTCCTGTGGTGTGAGCGGAGCGCGATGAGGAAGAGGCTGCGCAGAACAAGGTAAATGTCTCGCAAGCTGAGGCTCCTGAGGCGCAAGGCTAAGGTGTTGTGGTGCTTGCCTTGTGGAGGGTTGAGCTCGCTGCAGCGAGAGCTGAGGAGACTGACTCATGGACGGGAGAGGTTGTTGTACCTCAACCGAGTGTTGCATCACTGGTGGAACAGCAAGTGGAGGCGGAGGAAGAGAGGTATAATCCTCCTGATCCCATTGTAAAGGTTGCCTTAAGGAAGGCGGAGGCTGAACACCACTGGGAACAGCAAACTCAGCACGTGGCTCAACATCGTACGCCTGGCAGGTGATACTGCGATCAGGCGGAGCGAGCGTAGTCGGAGGGAGTGTAGGCGGAGGCGGAGGAGCAACACTCTCAGCCCGACACTCACGCATCAAGTCCGAAAGCTGTGCTTGCATGGACTGTAGTAGAGTCCACAACATCGTACGCCTGGCAGGTGGTACTGCGATCAGGCGGAGCGAGTGTAGGCGGAGGGAGTGTAGGCGGAGGCGGAGGAGCAACACTCTCAGCCCGACACTCACGCATCAAGTCCGAAAGCTGTGCTTGCATGGACTGTAGTAGAGTCCACAACATCGTACGCCTGGCAGGTGGTACTGCGATCAGGCGGAGCGAGCATAGGCGGAGGGAGTGTAGGCGGAGGCGGAGGCGCAACACTCTCAGCCCGACACTCACGCATCAAGTCCGAAAGCAGTGCTTGCATGGACTGTAGTAGAGTTCACTTGGGGTCGGCAGAAACTACAGTAGGCTGAGGTAAAGCCTTAACAGTCGAGCTCTGTTGTGGCAGAACCTTACTCCTCTTAGGCGGAGTGCATACAACTGATGACTGAGGAGAGTCAGAGCTAACCCAATGACTGTGAACTCTAACTTCGTACGTCTGGCATAGGTCTGGACTTTACGTTTAAAAGGTCTTGAGACCTGAGACCAGCGTTTTCTCCCCTAAATTTCTTCTGCAGACGAGCAAAATAAGGGCTCAATCGTCTGCGGGTGGGAGTGACGGTCTCGGTAAGACACGCCCACAACCACCGAGGATACTTCTGTGCGCCGATCAAGGCCTGCTGAACCCTTCTGCCCTTCGACATTGCTTCTCCCCTGGGCTTGGGAGCTTGCAAGAGGTCCCGGACTGGGAGGACGACTGGCGCGCACAAAAGTACCCTCACGCACAACACTGACATACTTTGCGCTAATCACTTATCACTTTGATTTCTGTTTGCACTTATTTCACTGAACTCGAAACTTTAAGTGGTTTGTACCTGAAACACGCAATTCTATCCTTTCTCAAAAGTTAGTAATTGTGAAAACAGAATTACAATGTAACAGAAAAATCTAATGAAAGATAAATAATTCAGTGGCTGGAAAGAGACTAAACACTAGATCACTCTAGAAACGTTTAGTTTCTTCCCCTAAAGAGACTAGGGAGAAGAGCAAAAACGATAACGACGTTACTCGTACGCCTGGCAGGCTTGAATGAAACGTTTATCCTCTTTCTCCCTCCGTCTCTATCTCTCTCTCTCTCTCTCTCTCTCTCTTGACTTAGAACCTGAGAGAAGAGCCCAATCATATATATCGTTAAAACATATTATTGTTAAAGGAAAAAACTGAAAAGTTCCTTTATTAGGATCAAAACCATTAAGTTAAGAAAGAATGAACAAAACGCTAGACACGGTTACTCTTACTGCAACGTGAAACCGTGAACATTCTTTCTCTATCGTAACGATAGAGTGCAAGTTGAACGTTCTGAACGTCAACAACTGCAGAGACAAAACAAAACGTTAGTTCAACTTTGAAAACAGTACGAGACTATCAAAGAAATTCTTTCAAACTCTGTGGCGGAAATAGCATAATATGTTAACAGGTAAAACCGAAATGACGGGCTCAATGTTAATTAACTTCGGTACCAAGAAAAGACCGCCTACTATTAGGAAGGTCGAATATAAACAAATATAAAAATTAATTTTAATAAGTTTATAATAAAAGGAAGTTAATCGAAGAGGCCTATAAGAGGCGGAGAGATATAAAATAAATCTATAACTTTTGTTAAGCAAAATTAAGAAAGAGAGTCTATACTCTCTTAGACACCAACACTTCCGTCTAAGGGAAGGGTCGGCCATTGAAAGGTGAACGAGAGTTCATACTCTCTACGTCACCATAATTAATCAAATTAATTCCAAAAGCTAACTAAGCTAATATAGAAGTTTCCAGTAAAGCGACAGCCGAAATCAAAGAGAAATACTTCACCAAAGTCGTGAAAATACTCCAAGAACATAAGCGTATCCCAGAACGTCTTGCCGGAAGCACGACAGAGGAATAATTGAGGAGGTGTCAACAAGAAGTACTTGAGTACCTGGCCACAGGTGGCGCTGGTAAATACACCCCCTTCTAGTATTGTGATAGCTGGCGTATCCCTCCATAGAATTCTGTCGGGCAACGGAGTTGACAGCTACATGATTATCGGGTAAGTTTAATATTGAAAATTATGGATTGTTCTGATGATGGGTTGCCTATAGAAAATATTCAAGAAACGAGGAAAACAGGTCCATGCTATTACTTCAACCAATGATGTTAGTTCTCCTATTCAACATAAAAAAGAATGTAATTCTGACACATTAAGGCATTGTTAAAGAATATGCCGTCAGGTTAAAGTACATTATTGAGAGATATTGAGAGCTATAATACTAAGTTCGTAAAATTCATACATTATATTTGAAAACCTTAAGATTTTTCTTTTTTACTGATTATTTTAAATCAAAACGTATATGAGAAATGAACCAGAAACCTGATGCATAACAATATATCAATATTCTTAGGCAAAAATCAATTTTCATTTACACTTTAGTCAAAATATCTAATTTGTAGTAAATATTGCAACTTTCCTCTTGGTGAGGGTAGAAGAGACTCTTTAGCTATGGTAAGCAGCTCTTCTAGGAGGACACTCCAACTCAAAGCATTGTTCTCTGGTCTTGGATAGTGACATAGCCTTTGTACCACTGTCTTTCACTGTCTTGGGGTATAGTTCTCTTCCTCTTGTTTTTCAAAGTTTTTTATAGTTTATATATGAAAGATTTACTTTAATGTTGTTACTGTTCTTAAAATGTTTTATTTTAATTGGTAATTACTTTTCTTAAAGTTTCCTAATTTCCTTTCCTCACTGGGCTATTTTTCCTGTTGGAGTACTCAGGCTTATAGCATCTTGCTTTTCCAACTAGGGTTGTAGCTTAAGCAAGTAATAATAATTATACTAAAATGACTACAAAAAAAAAAAAAAAAAAAAAAAAAAAAAGAAAAAAAAAAAAAAAAAAAAAAAAATCTTTTGATGATGAGGAACTACCTAATCTAAACGCATGTCATCATTATCGATGGCATCAATTTCGTCTTTTCTGTTTATGATGATAATGTAAAATGCAGAAAAGCTAATAAAAACTTAAAAACAATACAATGAAGTACTTACTGTTGGACACACTGAGGAATGGGCAGCTGGCTGAGATGGAGATGCTGTTGGAGCTCATGGAGGTAATTCACGTATAAAACTTTCCTCCCAAACTTAGCACTGGTGGGAAAAATAGAAGAATAAATAACTCACTGATGCTGTACACACCATACGGTACTTCATATTGCAATGTCTTCTTGATTTTTTTTTTTACTTTTGTACTGTTTTTATTCATTGTGCATTGTAAATGACAAGTTCTGAGATGAAAACAATCAATAGCTAACGCAATCATGTAATAGTCTTTATTTACTGTTGGACTTAAGGAATGATAAAAAAATATTTGCCCTACAAACACAACATAGAATAAACCTGAGATCAGTTGCTCGTCGGTAGGTTTAAAAATAATGTAGTTTGGCTCGTAAGTAATACAGTTGACATTTTTATGCATATGTTATACGAAGGAATAAAAATTGCTCGATGGAGACTATATTGTACTTCATCATCACTTAACTTCATAAAATATAAAAACAACAGGGTCTCACCTAATGGCAGGTTTGAAAATATTGTACACAACTCGGATGAAATTCGTAGGGTGGACAAGGTACAATGCCTTCAGGTTCTTCTTGTACTTGCGGTCAAGGGCCTTGTATGCGGACCACAACCAACTGACTGGAGGCTTGTTCTTGGAGTTCAGGCCGTAATGGAAGTAAACCAGAGAATAGTCTTGCTCGACGTACTGGTCTAGGGTGAACATCAGGTACCTGCAGAATACGGACTGGATTTTAGTCTTTGATATTGAATTTTAAGAATTAGTTTATAGCCAGGCACAGAACAAAGAATAGGGTAACAAAAACAAGAGAAGAAAAAATAAAATAAAAGACTATAAAAACAAAGTAATATTACACTATTATTCACACCTATACAGATTCACCGTGGTGAAAGAAAAGCGTACTTTAAAAGTTGAGCGGATAAAATTTTTAAACCACTGCATTGTTAATTAGATGTTAAAAAATCTTTATCCAACGGCAGAGTTCCTAAAAATCAGAGCAGCAAGAGTAACACTTCTATTAGCATCTCATACAAGTTAAAACTACATTTGTTTGGCTCCTTTCCTAAACAGTGATACAGTAGGCAGAAAAAAAAAATCGAACAAGGTCGTTAAAATATGAATATCCTATATACAGTTCATATGAGGCTACTTGTAAAAACGAACGCATTGACCAACTATGTGTAAATTATTACGTTTTTTTTTTCTTTGCATGGTTAAAAAAAATCTCAGGAGCAGATCATGTTTCCTAACCACTTTTAATATTTCAATATTTCAAAAGTATATATCTACAGACATTAAAGGCAAAAAAGTGGCTGCTGTAGTATGAAAAGAAAATTCCATGTAAAAGAAGTGACCACTATCCTAAATGTTTACAATATTGACCGTTTTTATAAACCAAAAATATTTTAAGAAACTTTGAGCATTCGGCTACACAGGATGGCATTAAACATACTGTGTACAAATCAAGGTAGATATATAAATTCTTCGAGAAATATCTATTTACATATGTCAATATCATAAAAAATAGCTTCCTGTTTGAGTAATGACAATAATAATAATAATAATAATAATAATAATAATAATATAAAACCGAGACATAATTCTAAACTGATATGATTAAATTAGGCTAAGTTCAACTTACTTAAGAAATTTTTCATGGTTGAAAACCTTATTGCTAGGCAACTTGCAGGCCGATACAACGATAATTTTCCGACCATACGTATCGTCGCCGACGATATCGACGATTTTGTGGCAGGAGATGTCATCGTAATTGTTATCGTCTGTAAATCTGTGGCGTAGGGCCTGCTCGTCCTCCACCCCTAGGGCACTGCCTAGTTCCTCCTCGAAGTTTTCCTCGATGGTGCCATCTGACACTGGCGATTCCAGGTAATCAGGGGCTGCTGGGAGCAGCTCCTGCAGATCTGTAAGTGATAAAATATCCCGTTAGATTTGTTTGGTTAGACTCAAATTTAGTGAAAATCAACTGGATTCAAACGGCTTTGATCAGTGGCCACTGTCTAATAAATTTCTCAAATTTGTAACGATACGTGTAGAGTTCATTTACCCCATTTTAGAACAATCATAGCATCCAAATGATCTTCAACCCTCTTTCTATCTAGTCTTCAAAATTTAAGACCGAATGCAATGCAGATGAATATTTGTAGGATACACATACAAGCAAATTATCCATTCCTGGTTTCGTTCTATCCACCTATCTATCAATGTCTTAGGTTGTGGCATAGACCTTGGATGGAAGTGTAATGCCTCTTCTAATAAACAGCTCTCTTACATTCATTTTTATATCTACCTTGATAGTATAGAAGTGGTAAATTCAACGAATATAAAAGCAGTTAGTACTAAATACTTAAACATAAATCAACATATATAGGAGAAGAGATGGGTTCTTGATACTGGGAATATTTTTAAACACCAAATGCAAAGGAGAAAGGTATTCAAATAATAAATATATTTTACGAATTTACTTAAATAATACATACTAAATACAATAATTTCATTCGAAATATATTTCTAAATACATATAAAATGCATACATATTATAACATCAAAATTCGTTGAATAATAATAATAATAATAATAATAATAATAATAATAATAATAATAATAATAATAATAATAATTTCATATCTTGGAGGTGATGGAAAAATTAAGTCAGGCTCGTATATGACTGAGGAGTCCTGTTATTAGCTGCCCTATAGTCAATTTCTTTTTTAATGAGGCGCCTTTGCACTGACTCGCAGGGGTGCCCTTTTAACTCGGAAAAGTTTCCTAATCGCCGATTGGTTAGACAAAATAATTCTAACCAATTAGCTAGTAGGAAACCTTTACCTAGCTAAAAGGGCACCCCTGCGAGTCAGTGCAAAGGCGCCTCATTAAAAAAAAATGAATATAGGAAGTTGACTCTATTGAGGGTATTTATTTATTGTATCAAAAAGGAAAGAAAAGTGCCCAGTAAAAATCTGTGGGTCCTATGTACTGTAAATGCATCCTAAACGGCAGGTGGAGGTCTTCTCCGGTTGTATATGCCAGCCAACCAAGCATTTCACTCTCTAAGACGGCATGGAAATAAGACAGAATACTTACCACTTTGCAAGATAAGAAAAGCATCAAACAGTCGAAGGAATGGGGTTTGTAAGTCCCATACCAAGCACTAATATGGCTATAAACAGAGAAAGAAGAATAAACTAAGCTTTGGACGCTTTAATGTGCGTGAATGTGATTATGAGAATAAATGCACGGCAGTTAATTTGTTTGAAGCGAAACGGGTAGATTTTTCGGCATCTAGTGAAACAAAGGTGAAAAGGAAGCGTATGCAGAAATAGGAAGGACAAAGCGTAGCTACAGAAGGAGAGGGAAGAGCTTGTAATCTCAAGAGGACTAGGCAAGGACAAAATAATACAAACTTGTCAGTTCATGGTCTTTATCAGTAAGACTGGTAGAGCATAATAAACAAAGATAAACTAAAGAAAAAAGTGACAGTGCAAAACATATTTTAATACAATATAAAATCAATTGAAAAGAGGATATAATAAACAAGCATGTATACAATAAAATCAAAGTGAATTTTTATTAGATTATATTACATCTGTGCATGTAATATTTGACACCCTACCAAAGTTTATGCATCCATAGAGAGAGAGAGAGAGAGAGAGAGAGAGAGAGAGAGAGAGAGAGAGAGAGAGAGAGAGAGAGAGAGAGAGAGAGAGAGAGAGAGGATACTGCTAAGCATAGAGCCAAACAGGAAATCCCATCCAACATCAGTGACGTAAAAAGCATTTGTGACACTGGATTAAAATACAATTTATTCTACAAAAAAAAAGGGAAAAAAAAAAACGTACGAACATTAAAGCAACATACAGTAAGGGTCGGAGAGGGGGGGGGGGGGTTAAAAAGTAGGGAGCAGGATTCGCATAATTAACTTTTATCTTAAATCCAGGGTCACGCACTGGTAGATTGAATACATAGGATACAACTGTATCAGAATATCTTTTCATTTCTTTCCACATTTGTTGAATAAATATGTGTTTTCCGATTGGAAAACACAGGTAATACGAATAAGCTTGCACTACGATATGCATTTCTTAAAGACTTTCTCTCATTTTACAATTCTATTCGCAAACACATGTATGCAGATATTCAAGACTCAAATCTCTCGGGCTCATCCATACATAATGTTAAAAATAACTCGCGTTGATTAGCAATTCACTCCCTTTCTCTCTCTCCAACAGAATTATCAATGTACATTTATGAATGCACATGTTAGGCTCTCTCTCTCTCTCTCTCTCTCTCTCTCTCTCTCTCTCTCTCTCTCTCTCTCTCTCAGCATATATCGAGAGCCTTATTTTAGCCTAACGATATAAATATAGCGATTACAGACCCATAAAACTGCAATGACGTACAATTAATCAAGTCAGCCAAAGGGAAATACTACGTTCCTTTACAAATGCCATTTTAAATTTGAATTTCTATCAATAGAAAGATAGCTGTAGTGAAATAATTAGAGAGCTTTACCTTATGCTGCCAACAAGACAACAGAAGAACTTGATGCCGATAATTACTTTCCATTTACTGTTTAAATATTACTTGGATAACAAATTGAAATGCATTAGCCTTTCAGAAACCTGTATTTTAGTATTCAGTTTCAACAAAAGCCAGTCAAATTATTGCTTAGCTCAGAAAAAATTTCATATATTATACTTTTTATAAGTAAAAACACTCAATCAATATAAGAGCTTTCCATTAATGTCACATTTTGCTTACGAATCTGTGCAAAGGAGGCAAATCCCATATCGTAAGCTTGATTGAATGAATAAATACTATACAAAAAAGAATAGTTTAACATTATCAGGGTTGATTTTTAACACAACTTTGAAAAGAAATAAAAATAATTAAAGAACACCACCCAAGAATTGTTGACAACGATCACTGCTTTTCACGTTACATAATATTGGAGTTAAGCCCCAGTCTTTGCACCTTCCCTTCGTTCATTATTTGCTCCGGAGTTCCAAACATAATTTGAGTAGTGGGTTGCCAATCACGGAGGCCTACCAATAAAAGGAAAGTAACCACAAAAAAAAAAAAAAAAAAAAAAAAAAAAACACTTACTAGGACAGAAAAGCTAAATACTCCAACAAAGTAATTATTTCCTAATGAAATGCAGGTGCGATGGAAATTACCCCCCAAACCCCCCCCCCCCAAAAAAAAAAAAAAAAAAAAAAAAAAAAAAAAACCGGACTCAGTTGAATAATACAATAAAATAACAAATGGATCATTCAAAAAGCTAAAAATCCCACTTCTCATAGAAAAATCATGCTTTAAAGTTTCTTACAATACACCTGAAGAACAGAAGATTCATGAATTAGAGAAAATTGAAAAAAGTTGTCAGTGCCCCGTTCACTTTCTAATGCTTTACTGGTTTCTTGTGTAATTTCACATTTTTCACAGATATTTTGGATCTTCTTCTCGATATAACTGCAAATGAAACTTAAAAACTACTATTTCCAATATCAGACACGCATAAATAATATATATATATATATATATATATATATATATATATATATATATATACACACACACATATATATGTATATATATACATACATACATATATATATATATATATATATATATATATATATAATGTATATATATATAAATATATATATGTAAACAAAAGGAGGCATTAGGCACACAAAGAAACAATGACTAGTAGGCGAATCATCCACTCTAACAACAAAAGGCTCATTTAATTTCCCACTCGTACACATCCTAGGCACCTGGAACTGACCGTCTCATACCATCCTATCCCCTCCCAACCAATCCCCAATTCCTTGCAAGTCTCGTGGTTGGCAGAGACTCCATAGGGTCGTCATGGAAACCTGGCCCTCAAGTATGCCTTGATTGGCAGGTAAGGCCAGACAGTCAGACATGAACGAGAGAGAGAGAGAGAGAGAGAGAGAGAGAGAGAGAGAGAGAGAGAGAGAGAGAGAGAGAGAGAGAGAGAGAGAATTTTAACACTTTCCTTTTTATAAAGGAGTTTTTATGAGTTAAAATTATGAAAGGTAGCTTAGTCAATGTACTGTAAACCAAAAAGTCAGTTTATTACTAACCCTTCCCAACGATATTAACATTGTTTAAATATCTATAATGATATTTTTTTGCAGTTCTATGCATTTATCAATATTTGTCAATGTACAAACACCAAGCTGATATTAATTTGCCCCCTCTAAGTAACAAAGATAAAAACAGTAATTACCGATTATTATCATCATTATTATTATTATTACTATTATTATTATTATTAATATCATTATCGTTGTTGTTGTTGTTGTTGTTGTTACCCATAATAATATGCAGGCACTTTTATAAGAAATAACTTGAGCATTTAAGAGCTACAAATACAACCAAAAATTATGTTATTCATTATAAAAATACTATTTCTAAAAGAGGAGCATTAAAAAAATCCTACAGTGTATAGCGCACGGCCTCCCTTGGAACTGAAAGCATATGAGCAGCATGAAGAGCATAATACCTTTAAGTTAACCAACTAAGAAGGATTCGCATAAATAGTTCATAAAGGTTTATGGAAACGAAGCACATGGTAAAGGAAGGCTCCTGTATTCACTGGGGCTTGAGATGTTCAGTTAACTCATTTACCCTATGTCGTAAGAAGTGCCGAGAGATGATCTTTATAACGCAGAAAATACTAATATTACGGTTCTATTTAGAACAGAAAGCCATAGAATAAAAAAAAAATGATATCAGTAATGATAATATAGTTTACAATCTATCATTAAAAAGTTGCCTATTCATATTTTGCCATTTTACGCCTTGATATAATTTACAACCTACCGTTAAAAAGGTACAATAACAGATTTTTGTCATTTTACGTCTTTTGCATTAAATTATGGACTAAACATAAGAAATTGTAAGAGGTTTCCAATGAAATTAATCTTAAATGCACGTCCCTTACAATAAAATGACCCACACGAGAAAAAAGAAAGACAATGCTGAGTGTTTAAGAAGAAATTAGAATATGTAAATATAATCACGAGACACTTAAAACGCTAAGACCATAATCATATACAATGATATTGTGATTTGAAAGATAATTAAAAATAAATCAAAATATAACGTTTAATAGACCTGGCCTGTTTATACTTTTCAAACTGTATAGTTCGCTTTCATCTTGCAGACAATCTTGCGCTTTCATGATAATAAGGTTACTATTCCCACTTGAGTATTCCACGCAATATATATGATCAGCACCCAAGCCCATTCCCCGCCCAAGCTAGGACTGAGGAGAGCCAGGCAATGGCTGCTGATGACTCAGCAGACAGACCTATAAGCTCCCACAAACCCACCATCCTTCGCTCACAAGGATGGTGAGGTTGCAGCGACCAAAGAAACTAATGAGTTTGAGAGGGACTCCAACCCAGTCTGGCGTTCATCAGTCAGGGACGTTACCACATCGGCCACCACACCCCTAGAAATAACGTACTCATATTTCTCTCTCTTTCAAATCTTCTTTCTACATATATACTTTACAAATACCACTGCAAAACATAAACACTTTTTTTCTTTTTTTTTTCATTCGCAATGAGCATTCAAACTTCTATTTCATAGCCAAGAGTATACGTAACAAGTCATTACAAAATTTTAAACTATACTTTCATACATTTTCTTGCTTTCCCTATTTTGGGAATCTCCTCTTCTCTCATCCTACTATCGCCTATCATATTTACTTCTAAATATGCATATCTATGAACGACTTCCATTCTTCCACTGTTCATATTAACACTTATTACTTCTCGTTCTTGGTTTCTATGTACCTTCATTACTTTTTGCTCACACTTTTTCTCTCGTTTCTCCGTTCACAAACTATTTTGAACTCTCTTATCTGCTTCTGGAGTTCTAAGCATGAAAGAGAATACGTTTAAGCTCTGTTCTGTAGTTTTAATTGAAATGTTTAAGATTTGGTCCAAGGAACGCTATGTATGAAGGTTGGTGCTTGTATCTTAAGAAAAAAATAACAACAAAATTTGGAGACCTTTGCAATAAGGCGAATCAGTAACTGCAGACACGAATACCTAAATCAGGTTCATAACTTCATTTGGTTCAATCCTTAACATAACTCGGCAATTCATTTATCTCTCCTCGGAAGGAGTACTGCCACAAGGTATCAGACAGGCGGTTTTCAGCAAGTACTTTTGGGGATGATGTTACGAACCCTCACCTGCCCCATGGATGCTCAAGATGCTTACGTGCCAAGTGTTTTTTTTTTCTTTTCTTTTTTGACTAATAAATTTCCTTAACATTATTGATCGTACCTCGATAAAGCAATCTGGTTTCATCAGCAGTTGCATGCTGCGTAGGAAACTCCTAAGTATCTTCGTTGCAGAAGAAAATAATCGAACCAATTTAATTATTGTATGTGTATGCTGAGGATAACGAATTGTATTTGCTGCAGCAGGTAAACTCTTATAGCTAGGTAATAGGTTGGCCAGGCCACCAGCCACCTGTTGTGATTCAACCGCTAGATAGTTCCTTGGTTTTTTGACTGGCCAGAGAGTACTACACTGAATCCCTTTCTCTTGTTACAGCTCATTTCTTTCTTTTGCCTACACATACGCAGAATAGTCTGGCATGTTCTTTCCATATTCTCCTCTGTCATCATACACCGGACACCAAGGAGATTACCAAAGAATTATTCCTCGCAAAAGGAGGTTGATCACTGCACATAATAATTCATTTTTTCTTGTTTCCTTTCCTCACTGGGCTATTTTCCCTGTTGGGGACCCTGGGCTTATAGTAGCATCCTGCTTTTCCAACTAGGGTTGTAACTTGGTAAGTAAGTAAGTAAGTAAGTAAGTAAGTAAGTAATAATAATAATAATAATAAATTGCTGTTGCTACTTTGCTCTTGGTAAGGGATAAAGAGACTCTTTAACCATGGTAAGCAACTCTTAGGCACACTATTCTATTTGAATTTATCTTCTTTTTCTAAGTCTTTATAGTTTAATTTTGAAATATATCTTTTCATGCTGTTACTATTCTTAGAATATTTTATTTTAACTGTTCATTACTTCTCTTGTAGTTTATTTATTTCATTGTTTCCATTCCTCACTGGGTTATTTTCCCTGTTGGAGCTCTTGTGCTATAATCCTGCTTTTCCAACTAGGGCTGTAGGTTAACTAATAATAATAATAATAATAATAATAATAGAGTTTTGACAATTCTCTGATCTAGCCCTTCTTCTTCTTCTTCTTCTTCTTCTCTCTCTCTCTCTCTCTCTCTCTCTCTCTCTCTCTCTCTCTCTCTCTCTCTCTCTCTCTCTCTCTCTCTCTCTCTCTCTCATGTTTTTTTTTCTGTGTGCGGATGACGCCCTTGATTTGTCTGAGATCACCACTAACAAAGGCTTTCCACTGCACTTGCAACAGTGGAGATATTAAAAGGCGTCATCCATGAAAACGTTTTTCCCAAGTGACTGGCAAGTCCGCGCATTCCAACTTCTGCTCAAGGTTTGCTCATTGCGTCAGAGGCCAGTTTGATTCATGTATTTCTTCTGCTACAAAAAACAGCAAAGGTTCAGTTTATCTGAGGTGGGATAAAGCCTGGAGCTTGGAGGTGTAACGAAAGTGTATTTCATGCAAGCTTGTACACTGTAATGCTATTGTTTTTTTATCGATCGCTTTCACCCGCACTGATAATAGAAAAAAAAACCTGTTTAAGTTTGTCATTGTATGTTTCATAGTGTTGGAATTTTATGCCATTGTTGTCCTAAATTGTTTGTATATAAGCTCGTTATCTTGTTGAATAAAGTCAGTTACGCTCATGTCACCTTTCTGTTAGCACCTAACAGGTACCTTGTGACAGGGTAGTAAAATGGGAAGATATTTCTTGACCCCAGAAACAAAATCTAATATCCCCTATGATAATAAAATTTCCAGCATCTTTAAAAAAAGAAATATGACATTTTGATCTAGCCCTTCATAACAGAAAAGAGGCACTTTCTTATGGAACGAGGCAGAAACACTATTAACATCCGAAGGGGTAAGTCTTTCAAGTTTTGGAGGCTGTCTTATCTAAAATCCCTTAAAAAAATATTTCACCCGCCGACGAAAATCTCCAAAATAATCTAACAAAAGTTTTCAGCAGACACCTTTGTCATCAAACCAATTACATCTTCCGAGAAATACGAATTTCCAAACATTCCTTTCAGGTCTAGTGATAATTGGTCCATCATTTAAGGCAAAATATTACGTAAACGTAATTTTTAAACTTCCATTGTAGACAACCGCCTCGCCCAATAACAGCCGAAAACCCTTGATTTGTACGGGGTTTAAATCTTACCTGACGGAAATAACATACACAATACCTTTGTTTTAAGGCAAATCTTTTCATAATTGAAGGTTAGACATCCATTTGCGGTAAAGGGTGACGTGTAATTTAACAATTTTCATGAAAAACTATAGACAATCTAATCAATACTTCTATAAACTTTATTTTACTAACAGAAAATAATGAGGAATTAAAAAAAAAATGAAAAGAAATATCTAAAAAAATAAGGAACAGTACATTAAAATATGTTCAAAGTTCTAAACACTAGGATGAATATAAATATAAAGAGAAGAGATTGCTACACCTTTAACTACTGCAAGTTTATATAAAAAGGGGGAATTATGTACCTAATAAGGGGCTGTAGCGCCTAATTCAATGTCATCATGACTGAAATTGAAAGTTCACAAAGGTTCCAATTCCGTTTAAAATTCCGCAGTAACTTTCAAGTTGATTCCTATCAAAAAGAGTGTGTATGCCCAATTTTCTCAATTAAACCTTAAGAGTAACCAATATAAAAAGTCCCCCCCCTCTCTCTCTCTCTCTCTCTCTCTCTCTCTCTCTCTCTCTCTCTCTCTCTCTCTCTCTCTCTCTCTCTCTCTCTCTCCAGCAAAATGAACTTTAAAACCAAACTTCAATTTTTAATTCAATATTAAGATAGTATTTCAAAGGTTCGTAAAACATCAACGTTCGAAATCACATTTTCATCGTATAAAATCAACATTCGAAATACATAAATCCATCCACAAGTAAGATACAAAGAGTAGCACCAAAGACCCTTTACAAATAATGGTGTGTCGGGAAGGGTATTGAATTGCTAAATTTTTTTGGCAAGAATTATATCATCATAATAATCATAATAAAGAAAAATATATTTTCTTTAGTAAGTCCTTTCTACCTGATAATTGAAATTTTAGGTAACGAACAAAAAGACTACTTTAATGGGCACAAGGACACATAATTGTTAATGAACCAGAGTGAAATGGAGTAAACAGTCCATAATTTTGTGGTGTACGGTCTCATATGTAGATAATTCTATTATTTATCTATTCTCCATTTACTTCCTTACATAAAGTGTTTGTAGTACACGGCATTCAAGTCTTATTTCATTAGAATATCTCAATATTTTCAAGATAGTTATACCAATGACCAATATCATCTATTACTTATTATTATCATTATTACTAGCTTAGCTACAACCCTAGTTGGAAAAGCAAGATGCTATAAGCCCAAGGGCTCCAACATGGAAAAATAACCCAGTGAGTAAAAGGAAATAAGGAAATAAATAAACGGTATAAGAAGTAATGAAAATTAAAATGAAAAATTTCAAAAACATTAAGAACATGAAAACAGATATTTGATTTATGAACTATAAAAGGACTTATGCAAACCTGTTAAAAAAAAAATTGCTGCGAGTTTGAACTTTAGAAGTTATACTGATTGAACAACCTGGTTAGGAAGATCATTCTACAACTTGGTCACAGCTGGAATAAAATTTCTAGAATACTGTGTAGCATTGAGCCTCATGATGGAGAAGGCCTGACTATTAGAATTAACTGCATACCTAGTATTGCGAACAGGATGGAACTGCCCGGGAAGATTTGAATGTAAAGGATGGTTAGAGTAATTATAAAAGATCTTATGCAACATGCATAATGAACTAATTGAACGACGGTACCAGAGATTAATATCTAGATTAGAAATAAGAAATTTAATGGACCGTAAGTTTCTGTCCAACAAATTAAGATGAGAATCAGCAGCTGAAGACCACTTGCAGCAAATGAAGTATATAGAAGTTGATAAAAAGCGACAAGTATTTTTTATCGTCAACACTATTATTACTGTTTTGATACTGCAGTTGTTCAATATGTAAACAAACAATTAAGCTAAGCATACGTCCACTGAATACTGTGCCCAACCCGAGGATAGGAAAGAAAAACAATAGGATAGAGAAAATAGTTATGGTAAATCCTAATTATAGTAAAAAAGCACTCACATACATACATACATATATATGTATGTATATATATATATATATATATATATATATATATATATATATATATACGTATATATATACAGTATATATATATATATATATATATATATAATACATACAAAACCAGAAAAAAACATATGTCCATATGTAAGCCTTTTGTTTACATCGACATAAAAAATCACTGCAATTCTGAATCCAATCAAGAATATAAACCGTGCAGGTTCACTGTTGCCAGTTCCCTAAGCTACGTACGTCTTCAAAGTTATTACGCTATTACCTCAGAAATCTTAAATTTTGTATTGCTTGTGTGTCAACAATGGTAAAAGAGGCAGCACAATTTATATATATATATATATATATATATATATATATATATATATATATATATATATATATAAAGAGAGAGAGAGAGAGAGAGAGAGAGAGAGAGAGAGAGAGAGAGAGAGAGAGAGAGAGAGAGAGAGAGAGAGAGAGAGAGCGACAAACATGCGTAGCTTGGATAGTGACACACAAAACACATACACAGATATTTCTAATCTCCGTAATACATAAAATATTTACAAAGATCATATTAGGCCGAATAGAAAGACAGCTAGACTTTAATCAACAAAGAGAGCAGGAAGGCTTTAGAAGTGGGCATACAACAACAGACCATATCCACATAATTAGAAAATGGAAAACTCAACAAAGTAAGACAAACCACTATGCATGGCATTTATAAACTATGAGAAAGCTTTTGATTCAAAAACAAGAAATACATGAATCGTATGTTAGAACACTTGAAGATATCTATACAGGAAGTGCAGCAATCCTAAAAGTACATAAAGATAGCGAGAAAATTCCAATTGAGAAAGGAGTTAGACAGGGAGACCAATCTCTCCTAAATTATTCACAGCATGCCTTAACAACTCAACATTCGTAAATGATATAGATATGTTTAGTGAATCATATGAGGAATTGCGAAATATAGTAGATTTAAAGAAAGCAAAATTGTAGGACTGAAACTAAATATGATTAAGACTAAGATAGCGTTCAATAAAAATGGACAGAGATACTAAGCAAGGGATCGTTAATGAATAAACGTACTTAGGACAGACAATAAGTGTTTCCCCAGTACACAAGATCAAAATCAAAAGAAGGATAAGCATGTTATGAAGAGCTTCTGGTAAACAAAATGAGATCATTAAAACTGAAATGCCACTTTCTCTAAAAAGGAAAGTATCTAATAAGATGGTCTTACCAGCATTGCCTTATGCATTAGAAACTTGGAATCTTGCTAAAACCTTAGAACATAAGCTGATTACAACTCAAAGAGCTATGGTAAGACCAATCATGGGGATAATACTAAGAGACAAAAAGAGCACATTGGATATGAGAGCAAACTAAAGTAGAAGTTATTTCTACCAACATGTTAGAAAAAGAAAAGGACATGGGTAGGACATATAATGAGAATGACAGATAATAGATGAAAAATAACGGAATGGGTCGGTAGAAATTACAAAAGAAGAATGGGGAAAGAAGAGAAGACGATGGATTAACGAACTAAGAAAGTTTTAGGTGTGGACCAGCATAGAAAGACCATAAACAGAAGCAAGTGGAAGGACATGTCTGAGGTCTTTGTTCTGCAATGGACTAGTAAAGGCTGATGATGATGAATACACAGACAGATAGACAGACAAACAGACAGAAACACACACACACACACATATATATATAATATATATATATATATATATATATATATATATATATGTATATATGTATATAATATATATATATATATATATATATATATATATATATATATATATATATATATTCGACGAGAGAGAGAGAGAGAGAGAGAGAGAGAGAGAGAGAGAGAGAGAGAGAGAGAGAGAGAGAGAGAGAGGTAAACAACGGTTGCCATGGTAGCCGACTTCGCCCTTAGAAGCTGCGGGAACCCATAGTGACGCGACAGGTTCCATGCAAAACATCCAAAGCGCAATGAATCCGTTTACAAAAAAAGGATAAATTTAAGCTTACATCACAAAATTCTCATTACAAATCGAAAGACTTGGTAACAAAAATATTTGATTTACAAATGAGAGAGAGAGAGAGAGAGAGAGAGAGAGAGAGAGAGAGAGAGAGAGAGAGAGAGAGAGACTTGCAAGAAATCTTAGGAGTCAGAGCAATCGGTAATGAGTTGAAATGAGAACAGTATGAAAACAAAAGATACCGAAACCTATTTCACCAAACCACAGCCTTCAAAATGTAGTTAATTAAAAATGAGGGAAGGAAATGCTATGGAAAAAAAATTGCACACCAGAGTGTTTCTCGTTGGTGTCGATACTGTCTAAAAAAAAAAGAAAGAAAAAAAAAGTAAAAGGGTATAAAGGGAAATGGAACAAAGCAACAATTGGGGAACAAATAATAAAATGAACAAAGCATCGGTTTCAACATAGCACTCGGCTTACAGTTCTAAATATAGAGTCGTAAGGTCAAATGAAAATGTCCGTTTGAGGTTCCAATTGTAGAATTCGTGAATACATATGTGAATATTATACAGGGGGTTCCATAAATAAAAATAAATAAATATGATTTTAATTACATAATGGTGAACGCACGAGAACACAAATGCAGGCATATATGTGTTGATAAATTTCCTCCAATCATAAAACTACTTCCCCTAATTGGAGGTTCTTAAAAGAATAGGTATTTGCTACAACAATCCTCTAACTGATTTATCTTAGTTCCACCTCGGTGCAGTAAAACATCCACAGTATTAGAAACGTCACACATGTAGCAGATGGCTCGTCAACCCGCCATTCATCCCTACCTTGTAAGCTTACATACGCATACACTTTCTGGATATTATGGCTTTCCTTTTCCAATGCGCCTTTCTTCTAATCTATTCAAGCCTTTCGAGGTAGGCCTTCCTCTCTTCCTACTTCCTAACAATTCTGATTTATATATTCTTTCCACTGACTTTTTTCCCCATACTTTTTATATGACCGAATAACCTTGACACACTGATCAGTTAACCATTTTATCACTTTTACTTATTTTCATATTAACCAATTCTTCTTAGAATGGACTATGCAAATAGTTCACTTCAACACATTCAACATATATATTTTTCTTTTATTTGAATTTAACATCCATACTTCAGTTACATACAGTAGGAATGGCTTAACGATCCTTTCATATATTCCCACCCTATTTCTCTCTCTCCGTCTTAACACTACCTGCAACCCGTAAAGTTCGGCTAATAACTAGGTACAGTTGGCTCCATTAATTCCGGTACACTTCACTTGAAGTTAACGAGATGTTAGTATACGGGAATTAATGAAGACAACAGTACCAAACTTGCTGCTTAGGTGAAAAGAGGCATCCTCAAAGTTTAGGAATGAGTCCATCTGTTCGAACAAGGTACACCACAGCCAGGTCAGCTAGGTGCGCTACCAAAAGAGCCATGAGGTGAGAGATGACACCACACCACAGAGAGAGAGAGAGAGAGAGAGAGAGAGAGAGAGAGAGAGAGAGAGAGAGAGAGAGAGAGAGAGAGAGAGAGAGAGAGAAGCACCCATGAAACATATCCATAGCGCCAATTAACGAATCAGAAATGCTACTTTTCCGCGACGAGCTGGGGCACAACAACTCCATAATTACGCCATTCAGAAATTAACGCCATTATATAGTACTGGAGAGAATTAGTTATGGTAAATAATACAGAATTATCTTTCGGAGGTCAACCGACTTTAACTTTCCCTCGACCTTTAGCCCGCATCATCCGGGTGCCGTTAAATCTGACTTTTCTTTCGTCTACTTTCATAATGACAATTACCATTTCTCTGACTTCCTTTGGAGTATTAACAGTCCTAATTTCTCGGCTTGCTGCCACGCGCGGTGTCATCTCAGGCAGATAAACACTATTTCTAAAGTTACGTAAGGGGAGTGTAGCAATTTCATTATACTCCAAAGTTCACAGAAACACACACACATACATGGATATATGTATACGTAAAACTCACAGGATGCTTAGATGCTTGAAAAAAAAAGAATATTTAGTGAATGAATATATATATATATATATATATATATATATATATATATATATATATATATATATATATATATATATATATATACAGCTGTTGCTAGTCCACTACAGGACAAAGGCCTCAGACATGTCCTTCTACACACGTCAGTTTAAAGTCTTTCTGTGCCATTATATAGCCGTAATGTTCTTACCCCGTCAATCCATCGTCTTCTCTTCCTTCCCCTACTTCGTTTGTAAGCTCTAGGGACCTATTCTGTTATTCTTAATGTCCATCTATCATCTTTCATTCTCATTATATGTCCTGCCCATGTCCATTTCTTTTTCTTACATGTTGTTATAATATCCTCTATTCTAGTTTGCTCTCGTAAACAATGTTGCTCCTTCTTTTTCCCAGTGTTATTCTTACCATTATTCTTTCCATAGGTCTTTGAGTTGTAACTAACTTAGTTTCTATAAGGCTTTAGAAAGACTCCAAGTTTCTGATGCATAAGTCAATATTGGTAAAACCACCTGATTGAATACTTCTCTTTTTAGAGAAAGTGACATTTTACATTTCATAATTAAACCTAGTTTGCCAAAAGCTCTCCATTCCATGCTTATCCTTCTTTTAATTGCGGTTTCATGTCCTGAGGAAACATTGACTGTCTGTCCTAAGTACGTATATTCACTAACAATCTCTAGAGGGTTGCCCATAACCTTTATCTGTTGTATCTCCACATTTTCATTGATCATCATCTTAGTTTTACTCATATTCATTTTCAGTCCTACTTTTCTGCTTTCTTTATGCAAATCTTATATCATGTTTTACATTTCCTCTTCAAAGCTTTAATTGTTAAGGTATTCCCCATTAACGTTAATTCATACATTTTCCCAATCCAAATTATTATTGACAGCCAGTAAGCACGATGTAAATAATTTATGAATTTTCTCAATATCTTTATGTAGATTTAGGATTGCTGTACTTCCCATATAGATATCTTCATATATATATATATATATATATATATATATATATATATATATATACTGTATGTATATACATATATATATATATATATATATATATTTATATATATAAATACATATATATATATATATATATATACACTGTATATATATACGTATATATATATATTTTTATATATATATACATATATATATACCTGCCCACGCCTTTTTCCATTAGAAGTAGTGTCTCTGTAATGTTACCATTCCAATTTTCAGCATGGTGTTGTTTGCCTCCATTCTGCCATTTTGATGTTCCAGGGGGATGATAACAGTATCTAGCTATCTCTTTCCTTATATATATATATATATATATATATATATATATATATATATATATATATATATATATATATATTTACGTGTGTGTGTGTGTGTGTGTGTGTGTGTGCAATTCACCTCTCTAAACCTAAGCAATGATCTCGTGGCGATGACATTCTCCTTACTAATGAGGCGGCCGAGTTTGAATGCCAGGAGAGAGAGAGAGAGAGAGAGAGAGAGAGAGAGAGAGAGAGAGAGAGAGAGAGAGAGAGAGAGATTGGTTCGTTTCTTTATTATCTGCTAATATTTCAGTTCACATAAGCAGTGATATATATATATATATATATATATATATATATATATATATATATATATATTACCCTGAAAAATTAGGAAATTAAAAGTTAATTTATTTAGAAAACACCTTTCAGAATCGTATTTTTCTATATCTTGATAGATATATTCGGATCTTTTTTTTTTTTTTCTAAATACAGACCTTCACGCTTGTGCCTCGTTACACAGTACATGTTCACATATATAATGGCACTGCAGCGTTTCTAAATGAGATATATGACGAGGCAGGTAGGAAATGGGTGGTTTATGATTACATGGACCAGGATGAGTTAATCTTCCTTTAGGGGGATGGAAATGAAGAGGTTCTATCATTGATAGTTTTCTAATTACTGTCATCAATACTTTCGATTTTCAGGAGGAGAATATTTTTCGCGGATCTTCGTTCTCTTTTCTCCTCATAATAATAAACGAAAATATGTTTACCTATATTTCTATCAATGAGGTTTACAAACATCAGGTTTTATAATAATACTACTTCCTTGAAAGAGTTGGTACCAGAAGAATTCAAATCTTTTCGTATCTCAGTATGTCTTTGGTGTTGAAGCTGATAACTATGAAGCCCTTTTTCTAGATCTCAACAAACGTTGGTACCCATTTCAAGAGCTGCGTAAACATGTTGGCAATAGCTGGGATTGAACTATAAAAAATTGCAGCCTAATTTCTGGGACACTCGGCCACGATACCCATGTCCCTACCCGGAGTTCAGTGGGTCATTTTTATTGGATTATATTAAGCCAAAAAGAAATTTTAAATGTGTCTCCGTGTATATCACTTTTACAGTCCCCTTGGAAAAAAAGAAAACTATGTGCAATGAAATTGCTAAGATGAAGGAGATAGAGCATTGAAGCACATGTACACACATACACACACTCAGAGAGAGAGAGAGAGAGAGAGAGAGAGAGAGAGAGAGAGAGAGAGAGAGAGAGAGAGAGAGAGAGAGAATCTTCTGAAAACATACTAAAAAGCACACTGGAGTGTAATAAAATTCCCCTTTCCCTAAGACGCATCCCGCCATGCAACGTGCAAACATTTCCTTGTGCCTGAATAAAACTTCCCCTCACCTTCTCTCTGCCCATTGAAATTCTCCCAACGAAATGGGCAAACAAATGCAATTAGAACTAAAGCTCATACTCTCCGCACTACTGTTGTAAGATGCAGAGGTCAAGACAGGGGAGGAGAAGAACCATTTGGTAAATTACCTTGGAATTCAAGACTGCAAATCTTTTAAGTCTTCTTCCTCGCTTGGTTGTTTTAATTTAGGTAATTAGCTATTTTCTTCCAATTTTTTTTTTTTAGATTCAAGGCAGATTCCTCCAGCGATTTTCATATCTATCATGATTATATCTTCGTTTCATTATCTTTACGTCTGTTCATTCACGCAACTGACCTTTCAACTTCATTAATCTGTTCTAATATACAGTAAGATATTTTTCGAACCATTAACTTATTTATGAAGCATTGCTTTATATTCATAAACATGGCAGTAAAGTTATTTAAATAACTCCTTTGGGCTTTTCATGTATATATTTAATAGAAATTGTAGCCTTACAATTCATGCCGAGGAATTATGGATGGGCATGCACTCTTAAAACTCATTTTCCTCTGTTTAAATTAGCAGTAAATTAGATAACTGGTAGTTAGAAAACTGTAATGGTTACAACAAAGGTTAGAAGGAAATGGTTAACATGAACTGGTTGAAAACCAAAGTGATAACATCTTTAGGCGTCATCCTCTAAACAGGGGAAAAAACAAAAAGTCTAATGAATATGAAACTGTCTAAGAATGTGAGGGATGAATATAAGTCACCAATTCTGTATATGTTACAGTTTCAATTGAAAACCAATCAATAGCTTTTGTAGAGTCCCATTTTTTTAAGAATAATTTAATAGACAATGCTGGCACATAAAATTCTGCTGAAAATTTTTTTGTTGTGATATTCTTTCAAAAAATATAATAGCAGGCGAAACGTACAATGGAGAGAAAACCTCAATAAAAAAGTGGAAAAAGTTCCATTCCCTTATTCATGAATATCAAATCCCATTATACACAGCTTTTGTCACAATGCCTTAAATGCATCATTGAGAGAGAGAGAGAGAGAGAGAGAGAGAGAGAGAGAGAGAGATTTCTGGATTTATAACTCCTGAAATATATAAGGTATTTCTTTTCAAGCTTAAGAGTACTATACATACCACCTCGAATTTTAAGAACTCAAATGACTGACCACCATTTCCATACAACGTACCTGTTAGGAGAGAAAAAAAATGTATAAGTAAAATAAATGAACGAAAGCTTAAATCAAAATCATAAACATAACCATGTGATAAAATAACAAGAACATGGAACAGATGCTCATTTCTATTTGAAAAATGCTGGTATAGAAAATTTGCAAATAAAACATATATATCAGGAAATCCTTCAACACCTCGAAGTAACTCAGATATGTTATGTGAACACAAAGTACTTTATTTTCTATCGGCCACATGCCATTTCCCCCAAGAGGGGTAGGGTCTGGGGAGAAATTCACAAGTAGCCCACTATTATTATAATTATTAATTTTATTACTAGTTAAGCTACAACCCTAATGGGAAAAGCATGGTGCTATAAACCCAAGGGCTACAACAGGGCTCAGTAAAGAAAAGAAGTAAGGAAATTTACTACAGATGAGAGGTAATGAATAAAACCAAATAAATCATATATATATATATATATATATATATATATATATATATATATATATATATATATATATATATATATATTTATATGAATATATATCTTAAGTTCAGTAACTACGTTAAAATAAATCTGTCAATATACAGTAAACTATAAAGAGAGACTTATGTCAACTTGTTCAACATAAAAACATTCGCTGTAAGTTTGAACTTGTGATGTTACGCCGATACAACTCCTTGATTAGGAAAATTACTCTAAAATCTGGTCATATCTGGAATAAAACTTCTAGAATACAGTGTAGTATTAAGCCTTCTGATGGAGAAAGCATGACTTAGAATCAACTGCATGTTCAATACTACGTACCGGATGGTAGTCTACGAAGATCTGAATGCAAAGGATGGTCAGAATTACGAAAAATCTTATGCAACATGCAGAAAGAACTATCAGAACGAAGGTGCCAAAGATAAATATGAAGATTAGAAATAAGAAATTTAATAGATCGCAAGTTTTTGTCGAACAAATTCATATGAGAGACAGTAGTTGAAGACCAGATAGGAGAATAATACTCGAAACAAGGTAGAATGAAAGAATTCAACCGTTTCTTTGACATCGCCTTGAATTTATCCTAAATATCTAACTATATTCTTCAGCCAACAAAATTAGAGGATTTTTTACTGACAAAAGGTCAGGAAATTACACAAGCACACACACACACACACACACATATATATATGTATATACATATGTGTATATATATATATATATATATATATATATGTATATACATATGTGTATATATATATATATATATATATATATATATATATATATATAAATGAAAATTCTGCGTTACTCTTTTGTTATTCACAAACAAGTATAATATAGATTTATCTATTTCACTTAAGAAATTCATAGTCCATGTATGAAACATGTTCAAACTGCAACACATGAGATTGAGCACATCTAATGCTGGGAAACATGTATTCTTTAGTGCCCTGGACACTTTAAATGGCGGCACATTTTACCCTTTCCCCTTTATTTTCACGAGCTTGTTCGCGCTTGCTTTAGCCATTAAAGTGTTACGAGCGCATTCACCCATCTAGAAAGAGCATTAAAACTTGCAAAAGGCTCTAGTAAATTACATTACTCGAACGACAACAAAACTCCTAAAAAGTTGGGAAGCCCGTGCGAAACTGAGAAGGTCTTTTACCTTAATTTGCTGCAGCATTGAAATAAATCATTCAACTTTAGAAGACATGTTCTAATAACAATAGGGTGCGAAGATTCATACGGAGCTAATAGGTAGATCAATTTTTAAGTTTCGTAAGAAAGAAAGGCAATTTGCAAAATGATAAAAAGCTAAAGCCGGTGACCCTCGCCAAAGAAAAGTACAGTACGGTGGATGAACAAACAACTATATAAAAAAAAAAAAAAACATGAAAACTATTAATAAATAAATATATAAAAAATAAGTATCAGTTGAAAAAAGTGAGTGATTATAAACACACCATGGCACTTCCAATAAGTATTTTGGTCGAGCTTCGCCGAAAGACCACCCTCCCGAGTCTAAGATGATACTTTATGACAAACTTACTAACCTCAATCCCTACCTCAGAATAATTGCGATCAATAAGAATCGACCAATATCAGATTGATAAAAGTCGGATTAAACGGGACACGGCAACATAATTCTCATGTTCATAGAATACAGTTTTTACAAGATAACAATGCATGAACAATTCTAATAGCAATTACGAACCTTCATGTAATTTCGAATTTGTTAAGGTCAAAACATTAAACTATCTCATCAATGCTCTGTTCTCTTTCTCCAAAAGCTTTAATCCCGACAACTGGTACAAAAGTGGAAATATTCTGTAAAGCGATTATTACTTCTATTCAAATTGCCAATCAAACACTTGTTATAGCTTGGTTGGTAGTCGTTTCCACAAATTATGACAACAGTTTATTCAAGCATGGTGGATCTGCACACGTTTAAACATCACCTTTATTATCAAAAGGAACGAAACAGGATGCCACCTTGAATGGTGTGTGCGCAAATGTGTAGGTAGCAGATTGTGAGGGTTACGCCTACAAACAGTGTGGGGTCACTTCATTGATAAGCAGTTTCTCCTCTTTAGGGAAAGGATTTCAAAAGGCAAGATGAATTGACTGGATATAACAGAACTGAAATAACAACGGAGAATAATATAATTCAGCATTGTAGAATTCACATAAAAAAAAGAAAAGAAAAAAAAAAAAAACTGACGCTTGACAACAGACTCCTAATACAATAATTGTGAAAACTTGTTCTCTTCTTGTGATACATTTTTTTTATATTCACTTTCCTACAAATATTAAAATCTATACTCCAACACGCATGCATATATATATATATATATATATATATATATATACATATATATATATATATATATATATATATATATATATATATAATCTATACACGCACAAACAAACAACTACATACACACACAAAAGCGCAATACATTTTGACACTGCCTGTCATTTGTATTAAAGAGCCTTTTGCGCATTCATACAATTCCGTATCTAAAATAATGTCTTTACTTAATCATTCAATTACATTATAATGACACAACTCAATATAATAATATTTCCATGACTTGAATATCCTGTAGCCTATATACGTATTACAAGGTCCAATATTCATATAATTTAAAAGAATTTCACACAGCAAAGAAAAAAAAATTACAAATGACTAAATGTTAACAATTTGGTAAAATTTAAACCTGGAATAAATTACCCAATTTAACATGTCTACCGTCACACTGATAACGGTAAACACAACCAATGAACGAAATCCCTATACTGCGGTGAACAATTAAGTCGCACATCCCCTCCCCCCACCTACCTGCATAATGAAACACGCACGAGTGAATAAGGCAGCGGGATTTATACATTATGCATGAAATCTGAGATATAACATTACATGCAGGTCTAATTAACGCCAGCGGTCCTATTACCTCGATATTGGGAGCGTCAGGTATTCGCTATTAATTACGCTGCAGAGGGACTTTACTCCTCTCAGTATTGCGTAACTTTACTTATTCGTAATACTAGATAATCTGAGAGAAAAATTATATCGATTAGGATTATGAAAATTTGTTCATTGCAGCATTTTTTATTCATCGGTAACATTATTTAGTTTCAGAGATGGATTTATATAATTATTATTTTTGAAATTGACTTAGTTCCAGAAGCATCAAACATGACTTTTAGGAGAGAGGTGAGGTATCATCAATTTTGCTTTTATTTCATTATGGTTCACATTTATGTGGAATAAGCTTTCACGTCATGACCGTGTGACAAGCATCTGTAAGCTCAAATGTATGGAAGTGAAAAGAAAAACAAAAGAATATGAATAAAAATCAATAAACTAGAACTCCACTCAACGAATGAAGGTAAACGAAAAAAAAAAAAAAAAACCCTTAAGATTGTAAATGGAAATACAACCCTTTTTTTAGTCTCCCCCACTCTTTCACCACGCTGAGAGTTCGGGTGAATATTTCCATTATTTCTTATTTTTTCCTTGATCATTTGTGAATTGGTGGGAAGGAGGTGAGCAATAAATTACTAGTAGAGATTTTGAACTTTCCATTTTCAACTAAGGTCCGATTGCGTAGCCATTTTCAAATCTCTAATCATTCAAAACTTTCAGAGATATTCAAGGCCATCGCTGAGACATGATTAAGTACGAGAATAAGATTAAAAGTAATACCAGTCTAAACAAAAAAATTAAATAAACAAATATACAAATTCGAAACAATTGGATGAGGCATACGGTTACTATATACTTTATAATTCAAGGGATCAAAGTTTCAAATTGAATAACAAATGCAATTAAACTTAACATAAAGGTAAGTTTGCTAACAATCTCACCTTACATTTTCACCTTAGCTGCCACACACACCAAAAAGTAGTTCCTACCAATCCATTACGCATCGAGCTACCTTTTCGGTTTAATCTATTTTATATCATATCCTCTTTTATCTTACCACTATCCGATATATTTACTTCAAATCCCCTATAAAAATCCACTAATTCTTTCGATTTTCCTTTCCAAATTAGCATTTCTTACTCCCTCTTAGTTATCTTTAATTAACTATAGAACTTTACTATAGAGCAATTTAATTCTAACATTAAAGCAAATAGCAGTCTTTAGTTAAGGAATAATGACAGCATATACTGGTAGGTGTGAAGGTTAAGTTCTTTCAAGCACTTTACCTTTTCCCAGAGGGAAAACAAGGTGTTAATTTTCGAGGGAGATTACACTCAGATCGTGTGAAATCTCCCGGGGTGTCTTTCATCAATTTCAATCACCATAATTAATTCTACGAAGATATTGTTGGTCTTCAGATGGCGTTAATGAATGGATATCGTTAGGATGTATTGCAGAGTTTCCTTTAAGTTCAAGGAGGTTTTGTTTTACCTGTGAGATGTTCAGATTAATTCAACTTCATGATTATTTTTTACCATATAATTTAGATGTCTTTGTCATATGATATATCATAGTTTTATTTCAAGAGTATAATATTATCTTGAAGCGGTTATCGTAACCCAAATTCACTTGATTGGATTCAAGTAACCTAAAAATTCTCAAGCGTATAAAAAAATTCTTAAAAATAAATAATAATCCTTAAAACTTTCACATGATAACTGGTGTGTCTGAATAAGTAATGCTCACTTAAAATTTTATCTCAGCCCAAAACAGCGTTACTGGAGATCACTGAGAAAACTTTCCCTCATAGAAGTGAATTTTGGGCTGTTCAATTCGAATGAAAGAAGAATATCTAAAGGTTCAAAAGGTCACTCATGGATAGCAGAGGCAAGAGACAGTGACAATACCCTAGTTAACAGGATAATGCCCTAGAGACTGACCATATACTGTGTACATAAAATCAGTACCCACGTCCCTTCTCCACCCAAGCTATGGCAAGGAGGGCCAGGTAATGGATGCTGATGGCACAGCAGGTAGAGCTATAGGTTCCCCAAAACCACACATCCATAGCTAATAAGGATGGTGAGGTTACAGACACTAAAGAAACTATCGAGATTGAGCGGGGCTCGAACCCCAGTCCTGCACTCGCCAGGCAGGGATGTTTTTTCCCAATAGGCCACCCCCAGCCCTTATACTCATGTGATGACTGTTTGTGTATTATATGTCACTGCTGGGAGAACATTTATAATATTAATCTGTAATTTTACACACACACACACTATATATATATATATATATATATATATATATATATATATATATATATATATATATATATATATATATATATATAATATATAAATTTCTCCAACTCATTATCCTCCATTTCTGACCATGTATATTGGGGCAAACCACCCGTTCATGAGTTTCCTTACCCCTCTCCCCATGTAAAAACAAATATGGGAGATCCCAGTGGGAAACACTAACTTATGGTTCATGTAAGTGGCTGAAAATCAAAGTATCCTAATTACCTACAATTCATGTAACGGCCCTCAAATGGTCTTTATTTTTGTGCATAAAGTATACACAGTATGTACAGTAAATGCATACATAAATTCACACACTTTCGCTTGCGTTATACTGAACGATTTTCTCATCTGTAATAAATGAATAAATGAACATTTGCGCGGTCACCTGCAGATAGTTAATTAAAAGCAGGAGCATTTGGAAACGTGCTTAGAATAACACCATGGCTGCCCTTCCCAGCGTAATGCATGACAGTCTTGTCGGCATGGTTAAATAACAATGGGTTCACTGAAGCTCACGATTTATCAGTAATTTTGAGGCCACTGACGCAACAAGGTTACAGCCAAACGCAATAGCGTGTGACGAAGAACTAAAACTTTTTTAATACTTAAAACATAATTGCGCACATATACATAGATACAAACACACACACACACACACACACACACACACACATATATATATATATATACATATATATATATATATACATATACAACATAATTAAGCACATATACATATAAACACACATATACACACATACATACACACACACACACACACACATATATATATATATATATATATATATATATATATATATAGAGCAAAAGCATATCCTTATAATCACATAAAGGATATGGTTATACATAAAGAAGACCCTTTACTTCATATAGAGAGCATATGCTTCGAAAAAGCTGAGTCTGGTCAGTAGTAGACTGCAGTTCGAAGAGAAAGGTTGTTCTGTCCGATTCTCAGCACGATGGCAGATTTTGTGGATGTGAAGCATCTTAAACAATACATGCCCCCTTTACCCACACTTGATCGTGATTTCAAGATATTCCGTTTTGAAGAACAAAATGTACAGTGGCTTGCGGACAGATATATTGTCCACACCTGGAATCTCGATGAAATATCAAGTTTAAGCCATAACTTGGTGATATGCATTTTACGTTTGCTTTTGCATGTATAAACAGTTGGGAGAATACGAAGGCTGCTGTATTTGCGGATGTATGTATGTACAAACAGTATATATGTATATACATGTATATATATATATATATATATATATATATATATATGTGTGTGTGTGTGTGTGTGTGTGTATGTGTGTACAGTACATGCAAATATATTGTATTCATATAAAATATAAATATAGTTTATATATATATATATTATATATATGTATATGTATGTATCTATATATATTATATATATGTATATGTATGTATCTATATATATTATATATATGTATATGTATGTATATATTATATATATGTATATGTATATGTATGTATACATGTATATATATATATATACATCGTATAAATATACATATATACACAGAATATTCATATACTGCAAAAGCTTATATACATGCACGTATATACCCATATATAAACTATCTCTCTCTCTCTCTCTCTCTCTCTCTCTCTCTCTCATATATATATATATATATATATATATATATATATATATATATATATATATATATATATGTATATATATATATGTATATATATATATATATATATATATATATATATATATATATATATATATCGATTCGTACCAGAAATAGATTGTTCTAAATCCCAAACCTGAAATAATTTAGCTGAAATCAATTATTTCAATTCGGTTTGCTTTAAACCTCAATTACCTTTCGCCCTTCGTCCGGGTATCTTAAAGTTTCCTTCAAACTGCAAAGTTGAGCGTTTAGCGTCTTCAAAACTTTTCACCTCAAATCCATAAATCAAATCACGTAGTTTATTATTATTATTATTATTATTATTATTATTATTATTATTATTATTATTATTATTGTTGTTGTTGTTATAAAACAAGAATGGAATTTTTCGTGAGTCCTAAAAGAATACGGAAGAAAATCTTCTCGGATTTCCAAATGGCTTCAGAAGAAATAGCCATAGACTTAGCATGGAATTCTGAATGCCTCCAGAACGGAATCTCAGAACGGTATCGGAAGAAAACTTTCCAGGATTTCCAAATGGCTTCAGAAAAAAATAGCCATAGACTTAGCATGGAAGTCTGAATGCCTCCAGAACGGAATCTGAGCACGGTTTCGAAAGAAAACTTTTCCGAATTTCCAAAAGTCTTCAAAGGACATAGCCATATACTTAACATGGATTTCTGAATGACTCCAGAACTGAAATTTCCAGGAGCAGTCCTGAACAACTCCTCCCCGAGCTTCAAATGACTTCTGAAGACCTGATCTTCATTTTTTCAAACGTTGCCTGCAACACCTCACATGATCTGTATGTAGCTGGCGAAATCTAACCAAGGAATTGCGCGTCAATAGGAGTAAGAGGAAATGAGTTGATGACTGGGAGAAGGATTTCACTTAACTTACAGAGATCGCGTTCTGGCGGAATAGTATGCTGCCGGTAAGAATTATGTGTTAAGTCTTCGGAACACCATCAACTACTGATGGTTTTGGTTGCTGCCGAAGTTGCCGATCGTTCGTTTTATATCGTCCGGCCTATAGAACGACACGGGATCTTCCGTTGGCAGCTGAGCTTTGAAGATCATAATGTATGCGTCTTGAAGGATCCTTTGCTTGGGCTTTTGCGACGGTCTTATTAAAAGAGACTTGGAAAAAGTACGGGGCTTTGTATCGGTGCAAAAACGGATTGCAGGGAATGAGGATGGAGGCAGAATGGTTCAACTGAACGGTGAGTGACGTGTAGTTCTTTAACAGGATTGTCCCAAAATTCGCCATTGAAGTAAGGACATATCCAGACGACATTGGTAAATATATCATGTTGCTCGTCATTTACTTTGGCATGATAATGTATGCAGAGAAATTGATAGTATTCATCTCTTTACTCATTGGCCTGATAGGTGAAGAATAAATGCCTTCGATTTCCCTGAGGAATCTGACGAAGTGAGGACTCGCGGCACTGAAATCTCTTTTGAAATCTAGAAGGACACTGACGAACTAAGGAAAAGAGACAATGAAATCTCGAAAGAAACATATAATCTAATGAAAGAAGATATTGAAAACTAGAAGACAGGAGAGAACAGCGAAGAGGAGCCTCTAATGCCAGAGGTAAGACACCTAAAATAGAGAGCCTCTAATGCTAGAAGTAAGGCACCTCAAAATATATGTCAAAGAACTTCTAATGCTAGAAGTGTGGGAGCTAAAGAGAGAGGTAAAAAAACTTCTAATGTTAGAGGTGTGGGAGCTATAAAGAGAGGTCAAAGAACTTTTAATGCTTGAGGTAAGGGAGCTGAAAAGAGGTCAAAGAACTTCTAATGCTAGAGGTGTGGGAGCTAAAAAGAAGTCATAGAACTTCTAATGCTAGAAGTGTGGGAGCTATAAAGAGGTCAAAGAACTTCTAATGCTAGAGGTGTGGGAGCTAAAAAGAGGTCAAACAACTTCTAATGCTACAGGTGTGGGAGCTAAAAAGAAGTCAAAGAACATCTAATGCTAGAGGTGTGGGTGCTAAAAAGAGGTAAAAGAACTTCTAATGCTAGAGGTGTGGGAGCTAAAAAAAGGTCAAAGAACTTCTAATGCTAGAGGTGTAGGAGCTAAAAAGAGGTCAAAGAACTTCTAATGCAAGGGGTGTGAGAGCTAAAAAGAGGTCAAACAACTTCTAATGCAAGGGGTGTGGGAGCTAAAAAGAGGTCAAAGAACTTCTAATGCAAGGGGTGGGGGAGCTAAAAAGAGGTCAAAGAACTTCTAATGCAAGGGGTGTGGGAGCTAAAAAGAGGTCAAAGATCTTCTAATGCAAGGGGAGTGGGAGCTAAAAAGAGGTCAAAGAACTTCTAATGCAAGGGGTGTGGGAGCTAAAAAGAGGTCAAAGAACTTCTAATGCAAGGGGTGTGGGAGCTAAAAAGAGGTCAAAGAACTTCTAATGCAAGGGGTGAGGGATCTAAAAAGAGGTCAAAGTACTTCTAATGCAAGGGGTGTGGGAGCTAAAAAGAGGTCAAAGCACTTCTAATACAAGGGGTGGGGGAGCTAAAAAGAGGTCAAAGCACTTCTAATGCAAGGGGTGGGGGAGCTAAAAAGAGGTCAAAGATCTTCTAATGCAAGGGGTTGGGGAGATAAAAAGAGGTCAAGGAACTTCTAATGCAAGTGGTGTGGGAGCTAAAAAGAGATCAAAGAACTTCTAATGCAAGGGGTGTGGGAGCTAAAAAGAGGTCAAGGAACTTCTAATGCAAGGGGTGTGGGAGCTAAAAAGAGGTCAAAGAACTTCTAATGCAAGGGGTGTGGGAGCTAAAAAGAGGTCAAAGAACTTCTAATGCAAGGGGTGAGGGATCTAAAAAGAGGTCAAAGTACTTCTAATGCAAGGGGTGTGGGAGCTAAAAAGAGGTCAAAGGACTTCTAATGCAAGGGGTGTGGGAGCTAAAAAGAGGTCAAAGCACTTCTAATGCAAGGAGTGTGGGAGCTAAAAAGAGGTCAAAGCACTTCTAATGCAAGGGGTGGGGGAGCTAAAAAGAGGTCAAAGAGCTTCTAATGCAAGGGGTGTGGGAGCTAAAAAGAGGTCAAAGAACTTCTAATGCAAGGGGTGGGGGTAGCTAAAAAGAGGTCAAAGAACTTCTAATGCAAGGGGTGTGAAAGCTAAAAAGAGGTCAAAGATCTTCTAATGCAAGGGGTGTGGGAGCTAAAAAGAGGTCAAAGAACTTCTAATGCAAGGGGTGTGGGAGCTAAAAAGAGGTCAAGGAACTTCTAATGCAAGTGGTGTGGGAGCTAAAAAGAGGTCAAAGAACTTCTAATGCAAGGGGTGTGGGAGCTAAAAAGAGGTCAAAGAACTTCTAATGCAAGGGGTGTGGGAGCTAAAAAGAGGTCAAAGAACTTTTAATGCAAGGGGTGGGGGAGCTAAAAAGAGGTCAAAGAACTTTCAATGCAAGGGGTGGGGGAGCTAAAAAGAGGTCAGAGAACTTCTAATGCAAGGGGTGGGGGAGCTAAAAAGAGGTCAAAGAACTTCTAATGCAACGGGTGTGGGAGCTAAAAAGAGGTAAAAGAACTTCTAATGCAAGGGGTGTGGGAGCTAAAAAGAGGTCAAAGAACTTTTAATGCAAGGGGTGGGGGAGCTAAAAAGAGGTCAAAGAATTTCTAATGCAAGGGGTGGGGGAGCTAAAAAGAGGTCAAAGAACTTCTAATGCAATGGGTGGGGGAGCTAAAAAGAGGTCAAGGAACTTCTAATGCAACGGGTGTGGGAGCTAAAAAGAGGTCAAAGAACTTCTAATGCAAGGGGTGTGGGAGCTAAAAAGAGGTCAAAGAACTTCTAATACAAGGGGTGTGGGAGCTAAAAAGAGGTAAAAGAACTTCTAATGCAAGGGG
>NC_090750.1:34908511-34921011 GCF_036898095.1 Palaemon carinicauda | reverse complement strand
TACAAAAAAGGTCCTCAGACATATCCCTCCAACCCCGTCTGGTTATGGTCTTTCTATGCCAGTCTATAACTGCAAATTTTCTTAGCTCGTAAATCAATCGTCTTCTCTTCCTTTCTCTGCTTAGCAATCTCTGCGGACACATTGTTATTCTTCTTGTACAGCTATTATCTGTAATTATTATTCTACGACCTGTCCATGCGCATTTCTTTTTCTTACTTGTTAGAATATCCACTACTTTAGTTTGCTCTCATATCCATGCTGCTCTTTTTCTGTCTCTTAGTGTTAATCGCATCATGATTCTTTCCATTTCTCTTTCAGTTTTAACTAGCTTATGTTCTAAGACTTTAGCAGCGCTCCAAGATTCTGATGCGCAAGGTGACGCTGGTAGGACTATTTCATTAAATACTTTTGTTTTTAGAGAGAGAGAGAGAGTTGCATTTTAATTTTCATAATCTCATTATGTTTACCAAAAAGCTCTCCACCCCATGCTTATCCTATGTTCAATTTCCTTCTCATTTCCTAGAGAAGCGTATACTATTTAACAAACACAAGAGATTCACCCATAATTACTGTTTGTTGTCTCTGCACTTTCATTGAACACTAAATTAGTTTTAATCATATTAATTTTCAGTCCTATAGTTCTACTTTATTCAAATCTTCTATCATATTTTCCATTTACTCCTATGATTCATTAAAAAAAACTATTTCATCTGGAAATCTTCGGTTGTTAAGGAATTCCTAATTAATGATAATTCCTACATTTTCCTAATCTAAATTCTTAAAAATTTCTACTAAGGACGCTGTGAATAATTTAGGAGTGATGGGGTCGCCTTGTCTAACCCCTTTCTCAATTAAAAGTTTCTCACTATACAGTATTCATGTAGTTTTAGGATTGCTGTACTTCCCGTATGAATGCCTTCAAGTATTATAACTTGCATACATACACCCATACTGTACATACATTTATATATAAGTGTATAAATATGACTGTCAATACACAATGGTGAAATTTAACTGGGGATTAAATGAGTTTGATTAGGGATTGCTGTAGTCTGCATGGTAGATGATTCGAATATTGTTTTTTTCTGTGTTCTATTTATGAACACACACACATCTCTCTCTCTCTCTCTCTCTCTCTCTCTCTCTCTCTCTCTCTCTCTCTCTCTCTATATATATATATATATATATATATATACATATATATACATATATATATATAAATATATATATATATATATATATATATATATATACATATATATATATATATTTATATATATACATATATACATATATATATATATATATAATATATATATATATATATACATATATATATATAATATATATACACATATATATACACACATATATATATATATATATATATATATATATATATATATATATATATAGAGAGAGAGAGAGAGAGAGAGAGAGAGAGAGAGAGAGAGAGAGAGAGAGAGAGAGAGAGAGTGTTTGCTGCCATAACACAAACTTGGTTCTCCCCTCCGAGCGCTCCTTTGCTTAAGACTTATGCAAAACTTCTCTTAAAAGTTTTGCTTCGCCACGTTGAAAATATTCCAAAAGTTGGAGCGTTATTCTGCATCTTATCTAATGGGAATCGCTCGTTAAGGTGCGCGAAGCATTCTGCCGTTATTATTAATTTTCCTAGTCTTCGTGTTTTATTTTTATTTAAGTTTCTTTTAAATCTTTATTCTTTTTTTATTATTCAATATATACAACATAGCTGAAGCATTTAGTAAAAAAATGGTATCTTTTCTTAAATTTCTACTAATATTTTTCAATATTACTATGCATTTATTTCTGTTAATACAGTCCAGACATATTCATAAAACATAAAAGTCACTAAAATATATAAAAAATATATGACTTAATAACCATACATACGAAATTAACAAATATATTTTTACATGTTTCGGTATGTATGTCAATCTGATGCCCTACAACATACAAACAACATATAAAAGGCATCTCTTTGACTATTCGAATATCAATAACAAAGAACTTCCAGAATCCTGGAAAACACAGGCATAGAAAGCATAGCAAAAGTCACCGCACGTGCAACAGGGATCAAAAGATAGATCCGAGCCACTGGATGGTCTTACACAAAAGAACTTCCGTCTTTCTTCTGTCGGCGAAAACAGACTATTTAGCATGGCGCTCCTCGCTTCTTTGCCATTGAAATTGCTGTTGGTGTAAATTAATATGTTTGTTTTTCTGTTATGTGTAAAGCAGAAATGAGCCAGACCGGGCGAATGTAAATGGACCAATACTTCCTTTCATGTCTAATTAAAAAAAAAAAAAAAGAAAAAAAAAAGAAAAAAAAAATAGTTGATTTGGTTATATCATAAGGAGTTCTAGGAATTTACGATCATGCATGTTTGACACTATGTTCATTTTTTTTTTTTAATTATTCATTAAACCTGGGTCTTTTTATTGGATAAATATTTGCTAACCAATGTCCTAATTTCAGTAATGTTTACTGACTTAATTTCTGTATTGGAGTTTTACAGTCTCTCCTCTGCATTCCTTTTAGTATCTATTTCACTTAACCAGTGTATAAGCTTGCTTAAGAGGATCAGTTACTTTGGTATTTTTTATTTTGTTCAAAATATCCAGGATATACCAAAAGTAGGAAAGAATTTATGAGCTTAGCCAAGGAAACTGAAAAGGAAGAGGTCTTATAGCAAGAAGACAAACTTATCGTATGTTTGGATCAATTGTTCGGCTTTTCTTTACATATGACAAATTGTTATTCATTATCCTCACAATTTCTATAATCTACACCCACTCGCTAAGTCACAAGAGTTATTTGTTTACCAACTGGTATCATGAAGTCGCACAAAGAGATAAGGGTTCAGAAACTGCTGTTACTACTGGATATTGCGTGATAGACCAATTCGAAGTTTTTTTTCTTATCCACTGTCGGGACCTTGTCGCTAAACAGACTGGATTACAGTCTTTCGTAACGATAGTCACTCAAATAATGATTTACAGGCTGTTGCTATTAAACCTTCAGAGAGATTGGTTTATAGACTGTTGTTCCTAAATCGTATAAGAGACTAGTTTGAAGACTACTGCCATGAAGTCGAATATATGTACAGTAAACAGACTGATGTGACTAAATTGCCCAAGAGAAAAGTTTGTAAACTACTGTCGCTAAGTCACGCTAGAAACTGATTTACAATGTGGTCTAACAGGAAACCACTTTTGGACCACATACGGATTATAAGTAAAGTGGAATTGCAAAGGGAAACCTAAATGAAGCTGATGAATGTGGCGTTGTTTATAAGATTAATTTTATATCTTTCATTACAACCATCATCGCATTATCATTATTACTATAGAAAATTACCAACAATTAAAACAATCCTAATAGGCTATTCACCATCAGGAAAATCTACCATTGTATAAAATGATGGTATGTAAGATATAAATGATAAAAATAAAAAACTTAAGAGTAACATACCCAATTATATATATATATATATATATATATATATATATATATATATAATTTATATATACATATATATACATATATACAATATATATATATATATATATATATATATATATATATATATACATAAGATGTTTATGGGCGTATAACACTGAATGTCAATAAAAAATAATTTAGAATACATTTTAAGTAACACCGTTCCTCATATCAAAAGCCAACGCAATGAGAAATATGTCTTTACTATTTTCCCGCCTTGACAGCGCACACGACGATGATAAGAAAAGAAAAGAAAGGAAGACAATCAATCCCGAAGAAAATGATGACAGTCTAAAGTCAAAAACCTTGACGTGGTAATCGTATCTGTCCCCCAAATCGAACCCAAAATAGACACAAACCTCGTCACCGCGAAGATAAATCAGACTTGCATGTATTACAAATTAAATTTCCAATGTAAAAAAAGATCAAATATACCAATTAAATGACAATAAGACGAATGAACGATAAATAGATGTATAACCAGTAACAAACAGAGTAGACAGAGAAAAATAAAAAAAGAAACAAATATAAATGGTAGGCTACCCTTAAATCTACACTATTTGACTTAACAGCAGCTCCTTTACCAGGAGGTTCTGTCACTCAGTGCCCAAATGAAAAGGCAACCTTTCTGGCTAATGTGTTTGGTAATAAGCAAAATGTCTAAATAGGTTTGCTGAAAGTGATCATGTGTTCCCTAGTATACAATTTGGCTTTCACAAAAGTCTTGGAGCACGTGATGCCCTTATTACCATCTCCAATGCTGTACAGAAAGCCCTTGATTGTGGTCAGGAAGTTTGTATGATGGGCGTTGATTTTAGTGCTCCTTTGACAGTTTTAATCATGAGGCCTTTGTTTTCAAACTCAAACAGTTGGCAGTAGGTGAGTATTTTCTTAGCATCATTATTGTTTCTTTAAGTAATTGATTGTAAAGAGTTGTTGCTGATGGGCAGCATAATGATTATAGGAATGTGATATCCGGTGTTCCTCAGGGTAGTGTTCTTGGCCCATTACATTTCATACTATACTGTAAACACATAAGTGGTTTGGCCTAGAAAACAAGCTTGTTGCATATGATGCTACTCTTTTTGACTCATTCCATCTCCTGAACAGGTTGACATAATTCTTTCTTTAGAGTTTACGTTTTTACTAATCTTAAAATATGTTATATTAATCATCCATTACTTCACATTTAGTTTATTTATTTCCTTAAATTATTTTCCTCATTGGGCTAGTTTTTCATGCCGTGCCTTTCCAACTAGGTGTTGTACTTAGCTAGTAACAATGCCGTAATGATAATATCAACTGAAAACAAATCCTGGCCTGGCGTGATAAGGAGAGGACAGCCTCAAAATAACTAAAGGCTTGCACTCCTAATATAGTTTCTGAGTAGAAAGAGTGAAAGAGGTTTGACAATAGACTTCAATTGGGAATGGCGATGAAAAAGGGGTTGTGAAGATCACAATCAAACTCATTGAGAGAGTACACACTAATAGAATTAATATGTAAAATATTATATGTCAGCTTTCTCCAATTATACATAGATCATTTAGAAGCTTTGTATTTATTATTAAAAAAAATGGCTCGCCCTCTCACACATATCTGGTAACTACTTCAACAAGATACTCTCTCTCTCTCTCTCTCTCTCTCTCTCTCTCTCTCTCTCTCTCTCTCTCTCTCTCTCTCTCTCTCATAGAGCTATTCGTTACTTTCATTCTATATCCCACTCTTCCTTCCTAAAACGTAAACTCTTAACAAGAAATCACCCTGTGCGGACTTCATGGTTTTCCTATACACTCGAAACCGAAAGAGCCATTACATTTTTCACTGCAAACTATGAGCAAATTTATCGCAATAGAAAATCAATGTAAAATCAGCGGACTCGCAAGAATGCTACCACGTAGTTAAGCGCAAATATATCGTTACACACGAGCGCACACACACACGCATATATATATATATATATATATATATATATATATATATATATATATACACACTAAATCGCCTATATATAATTACATACAGTATATAAATATACAAACATACACACACATGTATATATATATATATATATATATATATATATATATATACATCCTACATATACACATATTCAAATATCTACATTCATAGTTATTACATGAATGTGTGTGTGTATATATATATATATATATATATATATATATATATATATATATATATATATATATATATATATAGAAGGGGCTAGCGTTCGATCCCAGGTATGAGGTAGAAATTTATTTCTATTTGAACACGATGTTGTGTTGATATTAATCCATATTGACTCATTAGGGGTAATTTGAATGAATTACTACCGATTGTGTCACGTGGTGGCCCGGGAAATTGGGTAAAACTCGCTGGTTAGAGACTGATGTCTCGCCAGGAAAATCCTCGGACAGCTGGTAGCGGTCAGGTTCCAATTTCCTTTATGGGCTCTCGTGACATGGTTGGTTTCGACCTGGCCTTTCATTAGAAGGGGCTAGCGTTCGATCCCAGGTATGAGGTAGAAATTTATTTCTATTTGAACACGATGTTGTGTTGATATTAATCCATATATATATATATATATGTATATATATAAATATAAATATATATATATATATATATATATATATATATATATATAGCCTACATATACACATATGTAAAAATCTACATTCATAGTTATTGCATGAATGAATATATATATATATATATATATATATATATATATATATATATATATATATATATATATATATATATATATATATATAAAGGAGAGGAGGCAAGGAAAAGATGGGCGGAATATTTTGAAAGTTTACTGAATGTTGAGGATAATAGGGAGGCAGATATAATTGCTGTTGCAGGTGTTGAGGTGCCAGTGATGGGAGATGAGAATGAGAGAGAGATTACATAGATGAAGTGAGGAGAGCACTAGATGAAACGAGAGTAGGAAAAGCGTCTGGTATGGATGGTGTGAGAGCTGAGATGTTGAAGGAAGGGGGTGTGACTGTACTTGAATGGTTGGTGAGATTGTTTAATGTGTGTTTTGTGTTGTCAATGGTACCAGTAGATTGGGTTTGTGCATGTATTGTACCACTATATAAGGGTAAGGGAGATGTGCATGAGTGTTGTAATTCAAGAGGTATTAGTTTGTTAAGCGTAGTTGGAAAAGTGTACGGTAGAGTAATGATTAATAGGATCAAGGATAAAACAGAGAATGCAATCTTAGAAATACAGGGTGGTTTTAGAAGAGGTAGGGGTTGTATGAATCAGATTTTTACAGTAAGGCAGATATGCGAGAAACATTTAGCAAAAGGTAAGGAAGTGTATGTTGCGTTTATGGATCTGGAGAAAACGTATGATAGAGTTGATAGGGAAGCAATGTGGAATGTGATGAGGTTATATGGAGTTGGTGGAAAGTTGTTGCAAGCAGTGAAAAGTTTCTACAAAGGTAGGAAAGCATGTGTTAGGATAGGAAATGAAGTGAGTGATTAGTTTCCGGTGAGAGTGGGGCTGAGACAGGGATGTGTGATGTCACCGTGGTTGTTTAACTTGTTTGTTGATGGAGTGGTGAGAGATGTGAATGCTTGAATGCTTGGACGAGGATTAAAACTGGTAGACGAGAATGACCATGAATGGGAGGTAAATCAGTTGTTGTTTGCGGATGATACTGTACTGGTTGCAGACACAGAAGAGAAGCTTGGCCCATTAGTGACAGAATTTGGAAGTGTGTGTGAGAAAAGAAAGTTGAGAGTTAATATGGGTAAGAGTAAGGTTATGAGATGTACGAGAAGGGAAGGTGGTGCAAGGTTGAATGTCATGTTGAATGGAGAGTTACTTGAGGAAGTGGATCAGTTTAAGTACTTGGGGTCTGTTGTTGCAGCAAATGGTGGAGTGGAAGCAGATGTACGTCAGAGAGTGAATGAAGGTTGCAAAGTGATGGGGGCAGTTAAGGGGGTAGTAAAAAATAGAGGGTTGGGCATGAATGTAAAAAGAGTTCTATATGAGAAAGTGATTGTACCAACTGTGATGTATGGATCGGAGTTGTGGGGAATGAAAGTGACGGAGAGACAGAAATTGAATGTGTTTGAGATGAAGTGTCTAAGGAGTATGGCTGGTGTATCTCGAGTAGATAGGGTTAGGAACGAAGTGGTGAAAGTGAGAACGGGTGTAAGAATGAGTTAGCAGCTAGAGTGGATATGAATGTGTTGAGGTGGTTTGGCTATGTTGAGAGAATGGAAAATGGCTGTCTGCTAAAGAAGGTGATGAATGCAAGAGTTGATGGGAGAAGTAAAAGAGGAAGGCCAAGGCTGGGGTCGATGGATGGAGTGAAGAAAGCTCTGGGTGATAGGAGGATAGATGTGAGAGAGGCAAGAGAGCGTGCTAGAAATAGGAATGAATGGCGAGCGATTGTGATGCAGTTCCGGTAGGCCCTGCTGCTGCCTCCGATGCCTTAGATGACCGCAGAGGTAGCAGCAGTAGGGGATTCAGCATTATGAATCTTCATCTGTGGTGGATAATGTGGGAGGGTGGGCTGTGGCACCCTAGCAGTACCAGCTGAACTCGGTTGAGTCCCTTGTTAGGCTGGAGGAACGTAGAGTGTAGAGATCCCCTTTTTTGTTTTGTTTCATTTGTTGATTTCGGCTACCCCCCCAAAATTGGGGGAAGTGCCTTGGTATATGTATATGTATGTATGTATATATATATATAGATATATATATATATATATATATATATATATATATATATATAAATATATATATATATATTATATATGTATATTTATATATATAAATATATATATATATATATATATTATATATATATATATATATATATATATATATATATATATATATATATGAGTTTTTATATAAAACATTTTCATCATTAATGGTAAAACATACCATTACTTACACACAAAAATGTTATGTATACAAATGCATTAACACATGTTTATATTATGGTAATAGGTTAATCAATCCCACACACACACACAAACACACACACACACACACACATATATATATATATATATATATATATACATACATACATATATTTATATGCGTAGATGTTTATATATGTGTCTTTATGTGTGTATGTATAATGATGCATGTGTGAACGGTGGTATTAGTGCTCACACTCTAAGACCAATCATAATGCATATCAGGAAGCTGGTTATGTTATGCACAAATTGAAATCCCATAATTGAAAACAGGTTTTTGTACTTTTTCCATAATAGTTTATAAATGAAACAGAAAATACTGGACTGAGTTTTTGATTTGCAAGTGATACTTCTCTTTGAACGATCTGAGTAAAGCTAGTTTTCAGCTGAATATTAATTTTGGTGCTATGCTTAAGGCGAATAATTGTAATTAAAATGCAAAATAGTTAAAATAGAGGGAAAATACACAAGTATTACTTAGCTTACCACAGATACTTCTACATATTGCATAAGAAGATATCCACTTGAGAGTATCAGCCATATATAACTTTGCTCTCATGATGCAAAAGTAAGATAAATTGTCTCAGTACGGATGTATAGTGAAATGTTATTCATGTCTACAGTTTGGTATTTAAGGGGATGAAATAATACTAAACGTTTCTACGATTTTCGTTCGAAAATTTGCTCAACAATTTTTTCCTTCATCAATTTTTGTCAAGTTGGATTTCATGGGGTGATAATAGTTTTTCCCTTTCAAATATGACTTATACGATTTTTTTTTTGCTGCTGAATTATAAAAACAAAAACAATAATAACTAACTGTCGTAAAATAACGAAGGGAGATTGGTTGGGTTAAAAATTTTTAACGCTTTAGAAAATGAAATCCTATAATTACAGTATCAAAGACATAGACGTATCTTCAGCCCCATGAAAGATCTGGATAAATAACCTTGCAATTGATATGTAGTTTATTATTATTTCTTAAAGAAACCATGCAATTGCAATCTTTTACATTATATGCACACTTGATATAAATAGTTTTATTTATCATCTCGGTGATTTTTTATTTTTTTTATTTACTGTATGGAGCTAGAAAACTATTAATATCTACCTTCAACTGGCCGTCCTACTACTGGCATTGACATTTAGGAAGTACTGAACTTTAATAAAGTAATATACATAATATAGCCTACTTCTTATATAATAAAAGAGATTCAACACAATTTAATTTCTACAATAATTTTTGCTGTTATAATAATAATAATAATAATAATAATAATAATAATAATAATAATAATAATAATAAGAGGTAAGAAGGTCCTTAAAAGAAAAATTGTCCGGTGTATGGGCAAAAGTTTATAGGGAGCGGAATTAGATTTGAATAATGAATCAGGTACAGTTACTATTCATATATGGGGCAAAGGTACCACTGTAAGATTGGTCAAATCTGATGGAAAGGTTTCCCATTAAACAAGCCCAAGTTACGGTGAACATTTCACCTGAGAAAAGTATTGAAGCTAGTTTGTACTGGATGCTAATCCAGACTGCCTGGAATTACCCTTAGCTACATCACATCCTCATATTATTATTATTATTATTATTAATTATTAATAATCAATTACTAATTATTATTATTATTATTACTTGCTAAGCTACAACCCTCGTTGGAAAAGCAAGATGCTATAAGGCCAGGGGCCCCAACAGGGATAATAGCCCAGTGAGAAAAGGAAACAAGAAAAATAAAATATTAAGAACAGTAACCACATTAAAATAAATATGTTCTATATAAACTGTAAAATCTTCAACAAAACATAAGGAAGAGAAATTCGATAGAATAGTGTGCCCGATTGTACCCTTAAGAAAGAGAACTCTAACCCAACAAACAGTGGAAGACCATGGTACAGAGGCTATGGCAGTACTCAAGACTAGAGAACAAAGGTTTGATTTGGGAGTTTCCTTCTCTTATAGACTGCTTACCATAGCTGGAGTCTCTCTTCTACCCTTACCAAGAGGAAAGTAGCCACTGAACAATTGCAGTGCAGTAGGTAACCTTCTTGGGTGAGGAAGAATTGTTTGGTGATCTCAGTGTTGTCAGGTGTATGAGGACAGAGGAGAATGTGTAAAGAATAGGCCAGACTATTCGGTGTATGAGTAAATAAAGGGAAAGTGAACCGTAACCAGAGAGAAAGATCCGGTGTAGTACTGTCTGGACAGTCAAAGGACCCCATATCTCTCTAATGGTAGTATCTCAACGGTGGCTGGTGCCCTGGCCAACCTACTATCTACTACTATCTTAATAACTATTCCCACTGCTGAAGAAAATCCTTTAATGGGATGACTATTCATCAGAGAAGGAATCACTTACCACGGCTTTGTTTGTTCGGGTTATAAAAAGTACCTGAAATATCACTTTGAATCTATTCCACTTCCCCTGAAGAGGGAAACAGGAGTTTCAGGAGAGCATAACAGTTCTTGGCATCTTTATAAATTTCTAGTACCTAAAGTCATCGACTTTTTAAGCGTCTTTTTCATCTTATATATTACTAAAATTACTATAATAGACAATAAGTCTGGATTATATTATAAACAAAATAATGACAATAAAATAATCAAAACATATTCATCTAAAGAAAAATATAAAGAAATAGTGAACCGAATGAAAAATGCAACATAATTTCTTGAAGATTACTATCAGGACGTTTCTGTCACTTCCGTCAATATAAATACACACAATTATGAAAAAAACATGCAAGGACATTTCAAACACACATTCATATGATTAATTAAAATTTCATAGAATAAGACAATGCCACTGCACAAACAAATATTCCCTATAACAATTTATAAAAAAAAAAAAAAAAAAAAAAAAAAATAGTCACAACGACCAACTCTGGTGATGTGAAGCTTAATACTTAAAAAGAAAAACTTTCAACTTAAACCTTGATCCCACCTCCAAAAAAACTTAAAAAGCCAATAAGATAAAGGGAAAAAGAAATAATAACGGAGAAACATGAATATGTTGTATGAAAATGTCGTGATGGTATTAAAAAAGGTGTAATTTACGAGTATTTGGGGGAGGGGGAAAGCTTATGTTTCAGTGGGAAAAATAATGAAATGGAAGGATAATATGCCTCAAAAAATACATTTCGTATTCCGTTGTTTGATGGTAATTGAATTATAATTCATTTCTTCTTACAAAACTGCAAATGAAAAAAAAAAAGCTCACATAATAATTCATGGACAGTAATATCTCTTTTTAATACATCTATTTGTGCTTCTAAGTCAAACTATGAGGTGCATTGTGGGAATTTGAACCTCCAGCATTGAGAGAGACGTGACGGAGTTCTCTGGGAGGTTCCTGAAGCAACAAAACGGCCCCGAATACCCCACCCCGAACATTTAGCCTCCAAATGTGAGGAAGATGCAGTAAGGGAAGTTTAGAAAGCATATACACAGACAAACGAATCAATAAAGATACAGTTATTTACAAAATGTCTAAGAAATTTTTATCTTCAACACTGAGATAGAGCATGTGATGTGGGCGTTTGAAAAGCTGATACACCAACAAAGAACAAAAATATATATTTGAGAAAATTTAAACTCCATCATGAAGGGATAAGAACAGACATGGGATTCTGACAAGGAGATACACCAACGAATAAAGATAATAACAAACAGTTACAGCAAATTAACCTCCAATAAGGAGGGAGGAAATATGCTATTTAACTACGAAAAGCGTCAACATACAAAAACAGCACAAAACATTCAATTGCATCTCCATACATTCTCAATTTTCCTTGCAACACAGCTTTTTTCTACTGAACCTACTATTCCACTGCAAAGAGTGACAGAAACAGCTGTTGTAAGTAATAACATCAATCAATAAATGATTACAGGGTGAGGACATCGATTATGTGAAAACGTACTTTTAAAGAGTCGTTTTGTCCATATACACCAACCGTGTCCGCTCGACCTCCCTGAAATGAGAGATAAGAGACAGAAAATGAGAATGAGAGAGAGAGA
>NC_090750.1:34878172-34908011 GCF_036898095.1 Palaemon carinicauda | reverse complement strand
AGAATGAGAGAGAGAGAGAGAGAGAGAGAGAGAGAGAGAGAGAGAGAGAGAGAGAGAGAGAGAGAACGGAGATAGGTCTCAACGAGAGAGAGAGAGAGAGAGAGAGAGAGAGAGAGAGAGAGAGAGAGAGAGAGAGAGAGAGAGAGAACGAATGGAGACAGGTCTCAATGAGAGAGAGAGAGAGAGAGAGAGAGAGAGAGAGAGAGAGAGAGAGAGAGAGAGAGAGAGAGAGAAGGGGGGGGGGTTCAAAAGTATACGTCCTTTAAATTGATATACAAGTACAAGTTATGTAATTGACAGACTTATTAATTGCTAATGAGAGAGAGAGAGAGAGAGAGAGAGAGAGAGAGAGAGAGAGAGAGAGAGAGAGAGAGAGAGAGAGAGAGTGGTTTCAAAAGTATACGTCCTTTGAATTGATATACAAGTACAAGTGAGGTAATTGACAGACTTATCTATTACTAATCAATGAGAGAGAGAGAGAGAGAGAGAGATGGAGAGAGAGAGAGAGAGAGAGAGAGAGAGGAGAGAGAGAGAGGTGAATAGTTCAATATTCCAAAAGTTGACATAGTATTACCTCATCGAGGAACTCCACTTCTTAATTTTTTTCGCATAAATTTTCTTATCTATCTTTTTTCCTTCATCTGCCCTCCCGACCCCAAGTGATCATTTAAAACATTCGAATGATCACCAACTAAATAATTCCCGTTATATACCAGCGGAGGAACTGCGATTTTGAAGAAACGGGACAAGATTGTTCCACGCTGGACTGTGATTAGACTCTGATCTTCTCACATGTAAAACAACACGAGAGAGAGAGAGAGAGGAGAGAGAGAGAGAGAGAGAGAGAGAGAGAGAGGAGAGAGAGAGAGAGAGGAGAGAGAGGGGACCGTTAACATTAATCGACATAAAAGGCAACTTTATTTTTAGTGCTTTAATAAACAGTTGCAGAGTACATGGAAATGTGACATTCCAAGCTTAACAATAGTTATCAGTGGCTGACCGACTGACCCCTGTCGCACCCTTAGTTGGAAACAAAGAATAATGAGAAAATAACGCGGAATGACAGAAAATAACAGGAAAAAATGCGGATATAAATTACTTTCTTGAAGATCACAGCGCCAACGACGTTGGGTTCTGGTTGTAATATATAAGGGGAAACTACAATTTGCGGTCGAGCTAAATGATGGATACAATTTACAGACTGACGTTGGAATTTCCTTTCTTCTGAGAGTGACCAACGTGAATTGAATGTACAGTACACGAGTGTGCGTGTGCAGGAAACTACAAATAAAGCTTTATTTGGAATCAAATGATATTAATGGTAATAAAAAACAAATCATTACAAAAGAAATCAACTTTGATATAGAACATTGACGTGTAAATTTTGGTAGTAATAGATATAATACGTAAACGGAGAAAAACCTACTGACACACAAAGACGAGCGAGCACGCACACACACTCACACTAACACAAACACGCACACGAACACACATACATACATACACACACACATATATATATATACATATATATATATATATATATATATATATATATATATATATATATATATATATATATATATATATATATATATATTCAAATAAGCCATATATTTCAATACCATAACGTCTGGATTCTCTCTTAATCTCTTTCTTCGTGGGTAAGTGGTATTGTCACTGTCATACCAGCTCCCTGGACCATGGTTCTTTTCCTTGGCCGGCCAGAAGCTATTTCCTTCGGGTGTTTCCCCTTGGATCCCTGATCGCAAGACATTAAGCTATTAAAATTTATGGCTTATTTGAATATGAAAAACACGTCTAAATGTGAAAAATTTATCACACACACACACACACACACACACACACACACACACATATATATATATATATATATATATATATATATATATATATATATATATATATATATATATATATATTTATATATATTCTTGTCAGACAAAATAGTGTAAGAACAAAACAGAGCAATAATAACCCACAAAAGAAAAGACTAAAAAAAAACAAAAACAGAAGACTATACAGCAAATATAGTCAAAAAAAAAAAAAAAAAAAAAAAAAAAAAAAAAAACCTCAGCAACACATGGCTAACAATAAGACCACTTCAAGCTCTTTGAAAACGTGAAATCGCCTGGAGAAATCCTTCTAGACTCACCAAAAGACAAATAAACCGTCGCAGTTTCTTAGTAATACTGGGGATGAAGGGCAAATACCTCGCGAAAAGGAAAGGTGAAACCGCTATTTACGGGAGAAAGAGAGGGGGACCCACCAGGCAGACAGCGCAAACATGCATACAATCACGGAAAAGCTACCAGAGAGAGAGAGAGAGAGAGAGAGAGAGAGAGAGAGAGGAGAGAGAGAGAGAGAGAGAGGAGAGCACCTTTTACTGCGAAATAAATGTATAGGGCAGCAGGAGTAATAATAATAGTATTGACATTGTATTAGAAAAAGGAAGTGATAAAACCAGTTCTCAATAACAATTATGACTAAAGAAATGCAACAAACAATATAAACACTAATAAGAGTACTACTACTACTACTACTACTACTACTACTACTGATAATAATAATAATAATCATATTAATAATAATAGATGAAATATATAAACATAAAGCAAAATCAAGAGTTCCTTGGAAACAAAAGTAAAGTGATAACTCAACATCAAATGTAACGAGCTCAAAATATTAGACGAGGACTTAAAAAAAGATTGATGTCGATGGAAGATGATAGGGCATCTGTTATGCAATAATTATCAGTACATTGAATGATAAAGTGGGGTAGCTAACAGGCGGCTTACTGAGTAGCAGAAAAATACTTAAGTGGACCAGAATAAAATCCTAGGCTAAAAACATAACAATTAACATAACTTGTTAATTCGACATGTTCTCTCTCTCTCTCTGCATATATATATATATATATATATATATATATATATATATATATATATATATATATATATATATATATATATATATATATATATATATATAGCTTAATATGTAGGCATTTTTTATAAGTGATGACCCTGGGGAACGAAATGATCACTGCTATAGGCAGAATTGAACTTTCAAGTAATAAGCCACTTCTAACACTTATACAGAAGACTCATAAACAGAGTCCTAAACACTGAGCCGTTGACCTATATTTAGCAAGCACTCCCTCTAAAGAAGGGTCCTTTGCATCATGTAGAATGGCACTTCCTCTGTCCACACTGTGTCCTGGCTTCATCACGCACACTCATATCCACAATCCATGTATATTAAGGATCTTGCTTTCCAATATGTCGGTTATACCAGTTACACAATGCTTTCTAGGGTTTCCTTTTCTTATTTAATCTAGACTCAGAATTCAATGCTCTTGTCAACAGCCTATCGTCATCTATTCTTTCCATACAACTGAACCATCTTAAGACTGACCTACATTGTCACCTACTCTTCTTTCACCAACATTTTCTATGTATCTTTACATTTCCTATTAAGTTTTATTCTCCTTATATATAAGATGCACAAATATTTTATCTCAACAGCTTCAATCACTTTCTCTTGTCATATCCAAGGTTCGCTCCTACCTTACATAAAGGAAACTGGCTCATAAATCTCTTCATACACTCCCACCTAGATATCCAGAGACATTTTAACTCTCTAGCCAATATTTAGCATATATATATGGCTATATGACCTGCTTCACATGACACACGACTCCTCTCTTTATCTAATCTGCTGTCATTCATTACATGTCCTATAATGTCAAGGTTGCCATAATATTTCCTCCTCCGCCTATATGGCTTTTACTTCACTAGTGTAGCAGTTTCGCTTACTTTATTATCACAACTTCTACATGACTGAAGAGACTTTGGCTAAACTATACCACTCATCTCTATGTTCATCATATCAACCCTGGCACAAAGACAGACCATGATGAATGCAATTGCACTAAGGGACATCGCCCATCTGTCTGTTCGTTAACGTGTCTGTAATGATTCCTTTGTGATCGTAATTCTTCCTGCTCAGTGAAAGCATTAGTTCACAAGGGTAGACTATCATGCATTGATATAAATGAAGAAAGGTAATCAACCTGACCGTTCAATCATATTCTCGAAGAAATTTACGCGTATGACATCAATCACCGATGTGTAAGACAGAAAATAATCTCTGTCCTTCAGTTGCATATCGTACTGACCTTGTCATTAGAGCTCCTCCTACATGGTTGATGGGATTTCAATAAAACTTTTATTTATCCCTAACATACCAATGAAAATCAACCACTTACACTGCCTCGCCATCAATATTAACAATTTCAGTTCCATCTGCTGGTATCTTTTTAACCACGAACTTATTATGGCTAAATTTTATGAGGCAACCTTTTTTTCTTGTGAAAACTCACTTTGTAAATCTTTCACTATATTCTGCAGTTTTTCCTTGCTACCCAAATCAGTATTGAATGATCTACAATTATTAGCCATTCCAAACTCCATTCATGTTGTAGGTCTATTCTTTCCTTGGATTATTTACATGTAGACATTAAAAAGCCTTTGAAACATAACACATCCTTGGTTTAATCCTCCTTACCCACTTCTAACATCGATGTTTCATAGCAAATACTTAATCCCGACTGTTCCCTCCTTCAATATTTCTGTCATCTGTGCTAGTACCTAAATCTAAATCATAGCATACACCTAGTCAGGTTTGCCTAGATTAAGTAAATGTATATTGAAGCTTCCTTCATCAACTTTACTTTTATACACAAGGAAAATTATTCAGCAACCATCCCCTCATAGCCTTTCTCTTACTCAAATATATTTCATTAACCCTGGTCTGACACAGTATCACACTAACACCAACAGCATCAACTTCTTATGTCTTTTCATTATTCATCCTCTTCTTTTCATTTCTTAGGACATTATCGACACTTCCTGAATTATTCCCAAACTTATACTAAGTCAGAACTGATTCCAATCTATATTCCATATAAAAAAAAATATCTTTATGATACTAATAACGCCATCGTGCATACGACTGCATCATCTTTTATTCCGAAATCAATTTACTCATTAACATTTGCGTCCGCATTTATTTCTGGTAAACAATTGCTCATATTCTCAAGCGTTAGGAAACACTCTCTCCACTGTCATTATTACGTGGTCCCCTTTTTCTCTTTACGCTGTATACGTGAGTGCACATGCATACGTACATAATCATACAGTGTGTGTGTATCTATCTATCTATCTATCTATCTATCTATCTATCTATCTATCTATCTATCTATCTATATATATATATATATATATATATATATATATATATATATATATATATATATATATATATATATATATACTGTATATAAAGGTACGTGATTAAATTCCTGAGTTATACTTACCATGAGGTTACTGTCACATCTATCAAAGTTGTTATTATTGTTTTATCGTTGGTATAGCTATTTCTCACCACATTAGATTATTAACGTTACCGAAAAAATTACTAAAGTGACTAAAATATTAGGAAAGTCGCACAATGAACATAAGCATATGGGAAATTTACTAAGGGAAGTTATTGAAGGTAACCAAAGCTAACTGCGTTATTGGTTAATGATCGGATTTAATTTTGGAAATGGCTTAGCATCACGAACCCCTAGTTCGACGTTTCTAGGATGATTGTCACTTATTCATCACGGATAGCAACTACATTCTGCAATGCAGTGCAATCAACATAAAAAAGTACCTTGTCAATCACTTCCTTTATACCTTGTCTCAGTCCTTACTACTTCTATTCCTTTCTGTTTCTTTCGTCGGGGTTAGGCTAGATAAAGGCACCAAGTTGTTCAATACAATAGCTTACAGAAGTCTCTTAATTCTCAGGAGGTAGTCACACGTACATTGTCTGGAAGTTACCTTTTAATTATTATTATTATTACTATTATTTTTTTTTTTTTTTTTTTTTTTTTTGTGAAAATACCGAGACGGGTATGGGTGATTAAATCAATCAGGGTCAGAGCGAGAACAGTACTCAAAAGGGGGAATGCCATATAATTTAAAAAGCAAAAAGACGGCAGAGATTTCCATATTCTGCCCTTTTTCCTAAAACATTCAGATTCACTTTCTTGGAAGTTGGATATATCATGTAATAAAAGGCTATGAAATAAGCCCAAAATTTCCTGGAAATCGATAAAATTTGACGATAATGTTGAAAGCTACAGGTAAATAACGTAAATTGCATAAGAAATGTTAATTGCCAGCAGCAATGGGATAATATAAACGGACGAAGAGAGAAACTAATCAAGTTTACATAAAATAAAGTTTTCAAAACCATAACCTCTAGTTATATAAAACCCGAAGAATATTATAACTAACATAATATAAATAACCACAGGAAGAGCGACTGTTAAAAACAATATAAACATTAATAACATATATATTTAGAATATAAAAAAATCATTGTTAACGAACCCATGAAACTACTCATTCTAAAGGCCAGCTCTGTAAGAGTAAATCTTCTTTTAACAACAACAAAAACAACAATAACAATAACAATAATAATAATTCTAAAAATGCAATGGCCAAAACCTCTTACACAATGACGCCAGTCTTTAGAAACAATTAAATCTTTTTTTTCTTTTTTGAATAAACTTGAAACCAAAGATGACAGAGAAAATACGGGGAAATCTACCTACAAACGCATTGTTATCAAATGATTGCTTTGTTTACTTATCGTTATTGTTACAACAGGAAGTAATTATCAGTATTTATGGTTAATATTGTTGTTACTAAGGAAATTAAAATTATTAACGCCATTGTTATTATCATCACTAATACGAAACTTATCAAAATAGATCAATAAGATTAAAAGCCAGAATCCAACTACATCCTATTTACTATCAGCTAGTTTATTATAGCAGTAAAATATTATCTTAATCATCAGAATTTCTATTTTAATCATTATTCCTATTATTCATAATAAGAAAGCACTCATACAAATCTATCAATTTGCCAAGCAAGCTTCACCAGAACAAAACTCAGATTTATGAAAAAGAAGAAAATAATGCAGAACAAAAGATATAAAATACCGAACACACCTATTAAATAAATAAAGTGCATGAATACATTATTCATCTGAAACCCTTCAAGGTGATTTCTCACGATGGCAATTAGAAATATTTAAAATCTCGGATAATGACAACCAGTTTGCCCTTGAACGACAGCGAACACACTACGACGAATATACATAACTCTGTCCTGGAGGGGATGTCCTTTGTTACTCGCCCAAGGACGTGGGGATGACCACCTGACCACCTACGCGTAAGCACGCCAAGAATCTGCCAAGGCGGTTGAGCCATGACGTCTTTAAGGCCAAGGACATCATACACTGTTTAATGCGCATTGATTGACTACTTAAAATTAAGATGAACAAGGAAGAAAATAAGGAAAAAAATGTATGAAAATGAGGATAAGCGTTTGAATAAAATAGAAAATGTCTGTTTGATGGAAAAATAATATAAAAATATACTTGTTCAAATTCAAAATGATTTTTTAAAGATAATGTTTATTCCTAATGACAAGTACATAGACTTTCCTTATTGAGAAAATGAATAGCATAGGAAAATGCTATTTCAAATTTCTGCAAATTTATCTTGTATAAAATATTTCCCACAAGCAAACTAGACAAAAAATATGCAGTTAAAAAAAAAAAATCACCTGCATAACAGGAGACAAGCTAAGGAATGATGTCATCTTAAAAGAATTAATGTTGTCTGAAATACAACAAGGAAAAAAAAATAAGAGCATAAATGCTTAAAAAAAGTGGCTGGAACAAAGCGTTCGATAATAAGCAAAAAATTACATGATATCATGATTATAAGTAAAAAAAATAGCATCCAGAAATTTGGAATTTAGTTGATAATCGGGTTTAAGTAGACGTCAATTAAACTACAACTACCGAACATGATAACAATGACGCCAACGATAATGATGATGATGAAAAAAAGATAAGTGTTGCAAAACTCCATCCAAAGAGATAAATGACAATCACTTGACTTGAGCGCCAGCATTACTGTATAAACATGACATATCAATAGCCACGATCTAGATCTAATCTTTCTTCAAAATAAAAACACACGATTCATACTACCAAGACCATATAATGTTATCAAGGCCAATCTCCAGAGTGTACACACACACACACACACACACACACACACATATATATATATATATATATATATATATATATATATATATATATATATATATATATATATTAAAATTACAGTGCAGCAGTTAACCTGGGTGAAAAAGAAGTGTTTTGTAATCTTAGTGTTGTCAGGTGTATGAAGAAAGGAGAATCTGTAAAGAATATACCAGACTATTCGGTGTATGTGTAAGCAAAGGGAGAGTGAACCGTAACCAGAGATAAGGTTCCAATGTAGTACTGTCTGGCCAGACAAATGACCCCATAACTCTCTAGCGGTATATATGTGTATGTACACACACATATATATGTGTATATATACAATTTATATACATGTGGTTGTGTATATATATATATATATATATATATATATATATATATATATATATATATATATATATATATATATATATATAAATGACTCCATAACTCTCTAGCGGTATATATGTAAATATGTGTATGTACGCACACATATATATGTGTATATATACAATTTATATACATGTGGTTGTGTGTGTATATATATATATATATATATATATATATATATATATATATATATATATATATATATATATATATATATATATATAAATATATATATAAATATATATATATATATATATATATATATATATATATATATATATATATATATATATATATATATCTAAAATAAACTATCAATACTTCAGTAATAAATCTTGTACTAAGATTCTTCGTAAAAGTCTTCCTTAGAATGTCGAGCGTGATGATACTCTCAAGGTCAGAACGTCTTAATGCTAATTCATAATTCCTTTACCGACCTATTTCTCAGGCGTTCATTCTATGCTTCTTTTCCTTATACAAACGTTTTATTTGCTTAGTTTATTATTATTTTTATTTAAGTATATCTCTCATGGTTCCAGATGTCTTTTAACAAAAACGGTTACTTTTTTAGATGAACGTGAAATATTACTAGATTTTGAATAATATATTATCAATAATAATTGAGTTTACTCCGTTTTCAACGAAATGACATGTTTCAAACTATTTTTTTTTTTATTATGTTAGGCAGCTTGCAAAATCAATGTCTAATTCCCCTAACGTTCGAGATAAAAGATTATTTTACTAGCATGCAAGGACGTCGAAAGAGCAATGACACCGGTATAAATATTCCTAGGTAAACTGAGTATAATTACAGTAAAGTCTTCATAAATGCGATAATTTGGTTATGTGAATGGATCGTAATTTATGTACCTATCAATTGGTTCTACCAAGTGTCCTTACTGCCATCACTATTTTTAGTTTGTCAGATATCCTTAGATTATGGATATGAAGTCCGTATGATTTGTTTACACTTTAGTCATGTTTCTGACTTGACCGAGGTATCATGAAGTCTTTTCCAAATTAAACAGATATGAGTCGGATAATTTTGATTATCATCATTAGATTTTCCACAAACAGATTGCGGAATAATTGTTGGTGAGCACCACAATGACTACAGGAATATAATCTCTACACCCAGATAATTTTATTGACAAATAAAATTTTCTTCAACTACATACAGCTCATCGAAAAAATTCTAATTTTTATTAAAAATTCACATATCCTATCTGTATATCTCAACGGCACAAAAACGGTAAACTGAGTCTTTCAAGATGTTTGTCAACCTGCATATCCTGAAGATTTTTTAAAAATTTATGTAATAATCTTCCATGTTTTGAATATTGTTCTGCTGTTCAATCTTACATAGTTGAACAGAAACTCGCGGTTTACTAAATTCTTATCCTGTTTCTGACCATCGCTTGCATTCGGATCTCTGCCAATACCTTCTCCCACGTAGTATTAAGTATATAGTTAATTCCAATCTTGCCTTTTTTGTAGGACCCACAACTACATAACATTCTAGAAGTCTTAATCTAGCTGTGAATAAATTGTTGAATGATCTTTCTAATCAAGCAGTGGAATCTGTTGAACTTTAAAATTTCAAACATATTACCAATGAATTTTCATTCAGCATCTTCGCATATACTTCGATTTATAATCTATCTGTTGCATATTTATCCAACGTTGTTATTTATCTTGATGCATTCTATTTTCTTCTCTCTTTTGTAGTTTATACTCTCCACCTTTTTACCGTCAAGTAGCGTTAAGTACCACTCGAACTTTTAGCAATATACTCGTGCGCTTCACATTAGGGTTGCACATTTGCTTTTAGTAATAATAATAATAATAATAATAATAATAATAATAATAATAATAATAATAATAATAATAATATTAATAATATTAATTAGCATGAGCAAATATACATTGGACAAGCTAATTAAGTTGAAGTTAGAGAGCCAAGATCATAGTCTTTGTATTGGTTCATACGAATAAAACAGTCATATGTTGGGGAAAAAAGAAAGAATGAAAACTTGTATTTCCCAGAGGTTACAAACAACTTCAACAAATTTCATCTATGCCGGCTACGAAGATGTACAAGCACAGATGCAATAATACATCCATGTTATACACAAATACAACTTAAAGACAAACAATAAATATAAAATTGGTTTTCTAGATACTTTTAACGTAAATTTGGTTGGCTTGCGATTGACCACTTTATGCGTTGGCAGCCCGTCAAGCAATTTAAATACCAAAATGATGTTCATAATAAAAATTTAGATCAGTATAGAAATTAAATATCAATTTCAGCTTTACATTAAGAAAAATACTAAAATAAGTCAAGAAAGAAATGAAATGAGTTAATAACACAACAAAATACGAAAGCAACACCAACCCACAAAATTTTTTAACAGGCAACCTGACATTTGCAATAAAAATATTTATCAAAGGCTTTGTGCTTACTAGAAACTTCAAGAACTGGATCAATTTCGATGATACAATGAGAAAAAAGAATAGTCACAGAATGACATTGTGAGAAGTTAGCTAGATAGCTGTGATCACAAGACTAGAAAAGGAATTGAAATGATAAACAGCCACAATCAGGTGAATTATATGAAGGAATTAATCAGCAAATTCAACGAAATTAAAGTGACGCGCAGATTTCGAACGGTGAAGGAAGAAGAATATGGAAATCTGCACAATTCGAATGTAATAGCAATGGAGAGGGAATGAAGACCTAAAAGTAGCTTGATACTTGGCATGAAAGAGATGATGCTCATCATCCCGGATGTGTGGGAATCAGTACAAGACGATGAATGAATGTCACAATATGGTTAAGGGGATTTGATTGAATGCACATGCAGTCTCCTGTGCATATGCATGAAGTGGATATTACTTTGGAAGTTTTATGCACAGGAAGTTCATCCCGATTCAATAATTTAAGTATGACTAATTAGATAGAAAAAAAATTATAATTAATATTCACGTAGTGTGTATATATGCATGTATATACATATATATATGTATATATATATATATATATATACATATATATATATATATATATATATATATATATATGTGTGTGTGTGTGTGTGTGTGTGTATATTTGCATATATATATAATCATATATATTATATATATACATATATATACTGTGTATATATACATACACAGTATACATATATATATATATACATATATATATATATATATATATATATATATATATATATATACTGTATATATATATATATATATATATATATATATATATATATATATATATATATATATATATATATTGTGAAGATCAATTATATATACGTTTGATTCTCTAAATAGTTATACTAGAATTGCTGAATCGGGATGAACTTCCTGTGCATAAAACTTCCCCAGTAATAGCCATTTCCAGGCTATTCCAGGATGTTGAGCCTCTTCTCTTTCACGCCAAGTATCCAGCTCATTTTAGGTCTTCATTCCCTCTTCATTGCTATTACATTCGAATTGTGCAGATTTCTATATTCTTCTTCCATCGCCGTTCGAAATCTGCACGTCACTTCAAATAAGTTGATTTTGCTGATCAATGCACACGCATATGTATGTGTTCGTGTATATGCAGACTTATATGTGTATACACATGTGAGAGTATGCCCAAACATACATAAATATATATATTCTATGAATAAATTATTTACACCAATACTCATCAGAGAGAGAGAGAGAGAGAGAGAGAGAGAGAGAGAGAGAGAGAGAGAGAGAGAGAGAGAGAGAGAGAGAGAGAGAGTATGAACCATATAATAATACAAGACTGCACATCAAAATGAAATCCTCAGACCCATTACCGCACGTATCCCACGTAATTGCACTTGTATGTGTAGTGCGCGTCAATTACCTGGGGACATGCTGTACTTATCGTTACGTACATACCTGCGATGTCGAGAACATCTGGCAAGATGACGAGGCTGCTGTGCCTTTTCTGCATATCGCGGAGGGTTCATGCTGTTAAATGTGAGATGGGTTAGTTATGAACACCGTGGGTGCTGAGTTGCATTTTAGAAACAAAATGACAACAGGAAAATCTTTGAGTGCTGTAATTGTTACCCAGAAAAAACCATGCATATATCAAGTTTTAGTGACACCGTAAGCAATAGGCGTGCAATTAATTCATTACAGAAAACAAGAGAACGCTTATGCAGTGAATATTAAAGAAAAATCAGCAGGCAATGTGAATAGAAAACTGAAAAGATTGAATCAAGGTGTTATTGACATTTTCATGAGAATGTTCAAGATATTTAAGAAGAAAGCGTCAATAATTAGTGCCATGCAAAATGGTGAGCAACTTACTCCTTTCCTTTGTTAAGCAGATGAAACCCCAAGCACAATGTAAATGTCACGAAAAAATGAAAATAAGGTAGACTGAAGAATGTCTTCCGTTATTTCAGAGTGCCATGCAGTGCCAACCGCAAAATAATGAAGAGCTTGCTTTCCTTTTTCGGAGAACGCTACCTCATGCAACATGCAAAGTTCAAAGTGCAAGAAGAAGTAATGCTCAATGAGCCATGCAAACACCAAAGTGCAAAAGAATAGAGAAGGCAGACGGAAAAGATCCCCGTCTTTACTGATCTCTGTCTTTGGCTTTTCTTCTTCTCGCTTACCCGTGACAGAACTGGCACTGTGCAGTTCGGTGTCGTCGAATTCGAGGTTGGGTTCGTAGTCGTGGTAATCGCTCAGACTCGGATACGGGTCATCATTGTCTCCGTACGAGGCTGTGGTGGTGGTGGTAGTTTTGGAGATGAGGCCGTCGAAGCCGACATTAACAGTACGAGAAGCAGCATCGGAAGACAATTTTCAGACGAGATGAACAACCCATACGTATAACGACACACCACACGAAGCAGAGACGAGAGTTTGAGGAAAAAAGGGGAGGAAGAGAAAGTTCCAAATTAGAACTTTGTAAAGTAACAAAATTCATTTTTAAAAATTTCACATTTTTTTTTTTTGCATTTCAATTATCATCGAAATAAGGCATATATTATTGCATCCCTTTTTAGTTATTTTATAATTTTATTTTACCTTCAGATGTCATTATCACTACACCTGTTTCTCACAGAAATAGAAATCTTGAATATTTTCCTTCTCATTTCTACTATTTAAAAAAATTATCACTACACCTGTTCATCATAAAAAACTCATTTATTTTTATATATTTTTCTTCTCATAGTTACTTAAATTTTTCGTTACTTCAAAAATTTGATTTATGATCTAAACACTATCACCATTTTCATTTTAACATCAAAGACATGATGGATCAAATTTCCAAATAATATACACAAATCCAAATTCCTGTAATACAATTAGACATCCGTATCATACTATTAAAAAAATATTTCATTAATTAAAAAAACTAATTTAAATCTAACTATAAATAATTATAATTATGCCATTTCGTAATACTAAATTCCCAGTTAAACAAAATATTCCAACCCCCCCAAAAAATTATTCTGAATTAGCCACGAAGACACATGGTCGCACACCTAACATTATATTACAGAACAAGGAGATCCTATCGGAACAATGTATTGCAGCAGAAAATCCTACAAATCTATGAAATAAACAAAACATGAGAAATCAGAAATAAGACAATGCGGGAACCTCCTTTATTAGCCAAGAAAGTATAACTGTATTTGGCAGGAAATAATAAATGAGAAAATAAACAATGTTGCAAGATCTCTTACTGATTATAAAATGAATATAAAATCAACTAAAGCTAAAAAAAATATGCTGATATATACTTTATGGGGGAAACTATTAAGATATCAAACAAAAAACACACATATAAGAACACAAAACATGTTAAAATAAACAATAGAGCCTAATACATTTCCCCTGTTGGAGCCCTTGGGCTTATAGCATCCTGCTTTTCCGACTAGGATTGTAGCTTAGTAAGTAATAAAAATAATAATAATAATAATAATAATAATAATAATAATAATAATAATAATAATAATAATAATAATAATAAGAAGAAGAAGAAGAAGAAGAAGAAGAAGAATAACATTGAATCAATAAAACTCACACAAAAGAAAGAGAATAAACCTGAGTGGAAGAATCTTTATTGGCTAACATAATAAGCTATAAAGCAGTAAAACAAATACTATATTAGTAGAGCACTTATTGACAATACGTTGTTAAAAACTACAACCAAAATTACAAGATGCTGTTTACAAGAAATTAGTAATGGTAATTGACCTCAAATATGTCACCATGATAAATGTTTACTGCAGACGTTAACTACCGCTTACAAAACAATACTTCAGTGCTTTAATTTTCTGTATATGAAGTACTAATCGGTAACTTGCTGCATTGCAATCACACCTAAGCAGAAAATACGAGAAAAACGGACTAAATAGGTTAATATCCTCCTATATGAGAAATAAAAACGTAACCATTACATACTAAAAGAAAATCAGGTAACATATATACATAATATATATATATATATATATATATATATATATATATATATATATATATATATATATATATATATATATATATATATATATATATTTATATATTTATTTGTGTGTGTGTGTTCTTAACAACACTATGTCTTTTCCCACGAGTACCTCTAATAGAAAACAAACACGCAGAGAGAGAGAGAGAGAGAGAGAGAGAGAGAGAGAGAGAGAGAGAGAGAGAGAGAGAGAGAGAGAGAATAATGGTAGAGTCAATTTCATGCAACAAATTAGTAAAAATTTCATACAACAATCGTCGAAAATAAAGTCTATGTTGCCATGGCAATCTCATTCACTGCAGAATTTCAACTTTTTTTCGTTTATATTAAAATTCAACACTGATCATTCGCTCTTGGTCACATGATCGAGACTAAATGGAACTGAGACCAATGCAAGTGTAATGTTTCTTTTCTTATGAATTCAAAGTATTTATAAATCTACAAAAGAAAAAAAAATACATAAAAACTAGACAACATTCAATGGGATATGCAGTGGCCCAGGAAATATAAAGGATGGGTAAATATTCTAATATATGTCAACTGTGAAGGAAAATGTATATGGAATTGCCGAAAAATTACAGATTATATTCGTAAAATATGCAGCCAAAAATAGTACACGGTATTGTAATAGAGAACTTTTACTATTAAGCTGGAGAAAAATAAAATTCAATGTGCAATGTTAGATTTCCATTGACGGTTAAACATACAGTAATATAATTGGAATAAGATGCAATGAATTACCATATAAATCTAGAAAACACAAATAAACGGACAAGAATAAATCTCTTCGAAATGCATCTCAATGGGCATCTATCTATTGTACACCAGAGGGTAAAAACCGGGAATAAATCAGTTCTTACTGTAAATACAACATGACTCCCAGCAAAGAGACAAGTATCTCTGAAATATAACCTAACAGGTAATCCTGCAAAGAAACAAAATATCCAAAAAATATAATATAATCGGGTGTAAAAACACAGTCTACTTCAAAATCAAATCCAGCATATAATGTGGCCAAGACTGCATTAGAGGATTCGCTCGGCGCCAAGTAAGATAAATCACTCCAGCAGCAGCAGCAATGAGCAGCAGCCGCAGGTTGTCAGCCCCAGGGCAACCACAATAAGGCTCATTACATCGTTTCCGCGTTCTCCAGAGACAAGAATTCTCGCAGATGGCTACTTTCACAAAGGGAGAACGGCGCTAGATACTAAGTCGAGGTGCAGACGCCTCACCATCAATCTTAATATTGTAAATGTAAGGTTATATGAACTGGTAATTTAATGGTATTTTTTAAAAAGATTTTTAAGAGGAACCCTAAATACCTGATACTTTGATAGTATCCTGCTTTTCCAGTTAGGGTTGTAGCTTAGCTAGTAATAATAATAATAATAATAATAATAATAATAATAATAATAATAATAATAATAATAATAATAATCTGAAAAACAAAGAAAAAGTCAAATGAATTTAGCACAAAATTCTTGTTTTCTTGGCAACGACCTAAAAAATAATACAATCATATAGTTATCATATATTCACTTTCATGAGAAACCCAAAAGCACAAAGAGCACCAGACAGTCATTTTCCACGCATGACCTAGAAAAATATTTTCAGCTTTTATTAAAACAAAAGAGCTGGCAACTTAGTTTATTTTCAATAAAATAATATGCTATCTTCCTTGAAAAGACGGCTGTAGGGATGGAAAACTTTCTTTTTAAAGCTAAGACTACCAGTAAAGGTGGATGGTAAAGAGATTGGATCAAAACTTCGAAAAATTGAATGAATGAACTCTGCATAAATGAAAAACCTCTAAAAATAATGCCTATGCGAAAAAGAAATATTACTTTAAAAAATATGATCACATTTCATAACAGGAAAAAGAACATGAACATTACTTAACTATGAATATGTGAACTTTTGAAAAGTATCACACACTAAGTTACAAACACAAAACATTCATATAGCATGAAAGATTTATTTGTGGTTAGATTACATTAACCTTGAGCCTGAAAGGACTCTCATTCCTTAAGTGTCCTTAGGAAGGAGAGAGAGAGAGAGAGAGAGAGAGAGAGAGAGAGAGAGAGAGAGAGAGAGAGAGAGAGAGAGAGAGAGAGAGAAGACGTGCTGAATATCAGTAATGAAAATAGACACAGTAATGAAATTTTGCTAGTATAACCCCATAAAAAACTATTAAAGAAAAACAAACAAAACCGAGAAGAGACAAATATGACACATAAGGAGGTTGAAAAGTGCAACAAAGTCCTTTTATGTCGAGCATACAAATGGCGCTGCATTTTTAGAGTTTTCTTTAAGAGCACACTCGGCGGGGAAAGGTCACATCTATGAAAAGCTAGAAAGAATAAGCCCTTGGACCTGTACTTGGAAACGGTAAAATATCTGGGTAATTTTTCTGAATGAGATAAACATATTCTAGGGACAAAATATTATTTACAATAAATAGCTTGACATATTCCGAGAGAGAGAGAGAGAGAGAGAGAGAGAGAGAGAGAGAGAGAGAGAGAGAGAGAGAGAGAGAGAGAGAGAGAGACTAAAATATTTGGGCTTGAGACAGAGTGAAAGAGTAAACCCTATACAATGAATACTTATATTAGTAAACAAGAAAGACTATAAGAAGTAACTATTCACAGCATGACTTTTTACTGTAGTAGCATCAGAAAAACAAGGCAAATATATTTTTTCGATTAATTCTAACTAAATCAATTAGCAATTCATGTTGATTATTATTAACGAAATCTTTTATCCGTGTAAGAAACATTTCTTTAAAAAGACAACCTAGGAAAGAAAAATGCAATATCCATTATCGAATTAGATATTTTCACAAGCAAGAAAAGAATCTTCAAAACAGAAAATGTAATACGCATGCGTAAGCTCATCTAATATTAACGGCCGGCAAACTCACTGCGTAGCTTCTTTGAAAATATTTTTTTTCTTTGTAAGCAAACTCAATTTGCAGACTCTGCAGGGGTTAAACAATATTACATAAATTTTATCCATTTATTCTTTTTTTTTCAACAAAGTATTATTTTCTGAACTTTTTTTAAGCAAAAGAAGAACCTCGCGACTTCAACCCAGGTGAAGTAAGCCATAAATTCTTTACTTTATTTATTTCTTATGTAAAATATCTACGATTTCAGTTATTTTCTATCAAGTAAAAATAAATAAAAAATAAATTTCAACCCGGGTGAAATCATCCCTAAAAAAAATTCTTTATTTTTCTGATTTAGAATATCTGCGAATTCTGTTATTTTTCTACCGAGTAGAAAAAAAAAAAAAAAAAAAAAAAAAAAAAAAAAAAAAAAGGAAATCAGATAATGGAAGTCTACATTTCAAATAACGAACAAGACTCGCGCAAATTTCATGTGTATAAACTAGAACCACCACCACCCCTAGACGTAATACAATACATGTACAGTATGTGGGCAAATGCACCTACACACATACGCATAAAGCCACAGGTCTACATAAAATATAGATGGATAGATACACACACAAAACAAACATACAAAAACAATAGGAGTGCCAGGGGGGGGGGCGAGGGGGCGACGAATGAAGGGGTTATTGAGCCTATTACCTTTCAAGGAGTTGAAGAGTATTCACCGAATGCGAATGAAAGGAAGAAGGTTGATGAATGCATTAAATTGGTGGTAAGAACAATTGATTAGGGAAAATATAAAGAAGTAATAAAAGGGTCTCTTTAGCAGGTACAGTCCTATGGAAAAACTGAAAGAGGATAGGTTGGTGAAACGAATCTAGTACATACAATTCTGAAACGTTAAACAAAAGGAGGGTAAGGCCTATATTCATTGCTCGATGGTGGAAGAAGTGTGGGAAAAAGGTCTGCATGTTTAGTTTTATTCATATTAAAAAAGAAAAAAAATGTGGGCGTGATAAAGACAGTGAGTTGTAAGATTCGATGCTCGACTTTCTTCGTGAGCGTGTGAACCGTGTTTTTTTTTTTCTTTCTTTTTTGTAACGTAACATGACCAAGATAATCTATAACTAGAGGCCTAGCTGACACTGTTTTTGTATACCAGGTAATAATCAAATAGCGACAGCCTCAAATCACACAAGGATTATTTAACCTCCTTTTCCATTCGTTATTCAAAAATAGACGAAAGACGCACACACACAACACTTACGTACAGCAAATATACTGCACATACAAACAGGCATATGCATATATATATATATATATATATATAATATATATATATATATATATATATTTCATTTGCGTCAATAGGTATAGGAAGAGATGATATATATACAGTATATATATATATATATATATATATATATATATATATATATATATATATATATATATATATATATATTTCATTTGCGTCAATAGGTATAGGAAGAGATGATATATATACAGTATATATATATATATATATATATATATATATATATATATATATATATATATATATATATATATATATGTTTGTCAATAGGCATTGGGAGAGATGATATAAATATATATATATATATATATATATATATATATATATATATATATATATATATATATAATATATATATATATATATATATATATATATATATATATATATATATATATATATATATAATATATATACATACAGTATATATATAATATATATATATATATATATATATATATATATATATATATATACATACAGTATATATATATATATATATATATATATATATATATATATATATATATATATATATATATATATATATATATACAGGGCAGTAGATCCTCTCCACATGGCATACGCGGAAATGGAATTGGTCATCGATCGTGGTGTCATTCGTCAGTCATCAAGTGGATTTGTGGGTCACCTCCCTCGTCAATACAAGGGTCATAATATTATTCTCGAAGTATGAGACAGAGAGGTGCACTTCTTTACATTATACTGCTTATTGTTTTTTTTCGTTTTTTTTTAACTATCTTAGATACATAATATATGCATTCCTTTTAATATGCATAGTAATTCTAATGATATGCTAATCATGGTGATATATATATATATATATATATATATATATATATATATATATATATATATATATATATATATACATATATATATATATATATATATACATATATATATATATATATATATATATATATATATATATATATATATATATATATTTGTATTTTTCCATATGATTTTTTATGATAATAAAGATTATAGTTATACAGTAATTATTGCATACTTTGAAGCTCTAAGGTGACGTTTCTCTCCATGATGATTATCAACTATTATATTTGCTATTAATCATTTTAAAACTATTTTAATTGCTGCTAATGTATTATGGTTACTCTTACAACAATCATTTTGTAGTCATAGATATTTCAACCATCTCAGAATCATTATTGCAACTGGTATTGCGGCTATTATATTCTGAAGACATACATATTAATTGGTGAAAAAGTAACTCTATATCTCTACATTGAATGCTTACTTTTACACGATATAATGAAATGATCTGCCTCTCATAAAACTGAGTGATCTTTACGATAATACCCTTTTGCTAATTAACTCTGTCACAATCTTTAAAATGTGTATTACTTCCCACAGTAGCTATTATTCAAATGTTGTTTAAAATTTTATAGTTTCTACACCACCTACAGTATATATTCAGGTTACTATGGATCAACCCTTGATAAATTATTGCAAGTCAGTCACAAAGCTATATTAATCGGTTAAATATATTAATGGAATACCAATGAAAGGTCATTGGCATTCAATCAATCAAGTAAACATTTAAAACCTGCTTGGACACGCTTCATCAAAGTTCCAAATAAAGTCACGCAAAGCCATTTTTATGGGTTGAAGGTACCATCGTTTCAAGGTTGTGTAATTATTGGAAATGAAATACTCCAAAAATTTCTTTAGTGACTTCCTAGCCTCATTGAGGATTATGGAGGTTCATAACAAACGTGTAAAGGTTTCGTTAACTGCCGTTCATCTAAAACTTTTCAAAGATTTGGTTCACTGCTGTTCACATCAAACCCTTAAAGGCTTGATTCCCTGCCGTTCACATAAATCCCTTAAAGGTTTGGTTCACTGTTGTTCATATAAAACCCTTAAAGGTTAGGTTTACTGCCGATCGCATCAAACTCTTAAAGGTTTTGGTCCCTGCCGTCAACATAAAAACCCTTACATATCTAGTTCAATGTTGTTCCTCAAAAAAACATTCACATCAAATCCTTAAAAGTTTGATTTACTGCTATTCACATCAAACCCTTAACAGTTTGATTTCCTTCCATTCGTATTAATCCGTTCAAGGTTTGGTTCACTGTCGTTCACATCAAACCCTTAAAGGTTTGATTCACTGCCATTCACTTATGGGTTGACAACGCTAGAGCCATTGTCACACGTAAGGTTAGTCAAAGATCGACCGACGTGCCATTTACCTCAAACCTATTAATGTTTGGTTCAATACTGTTTGTATCCTTAAAGATTTGGTCACTGGCGTGCACAGCAAACCTTTAAAGTTTTGGGTCACTGCCATTCACATGAAACCCTCAAAGTTTTTGTTAACTGTCGTTGGCATCAGGTTGGGTTCACTGCCATTAAATAGAACATTTAAAGGTTTGGGTCAATACTATTCACACGAAACCCTTAAAGGTTTGAGTCACTACTATGTACATTAAATCCTTAAAGGTTTGGTTTATTTCCATTAGAATCAAACCCTTGAAGGTTTGGTACATTGCCGTTCACATCAAGCCCCTAAGGATTTGGTTTATTGTTAATCACATCAATAACTCATAGGTTTTATTCACTGCTATTTACCTAGAAACCCTTGCAGGTTCGTTGCAAGATGCATTATGTTTTCGTTTTATAACAAGGAAAGAGCACTGGATGTGGTAAAATACTTCTGTTTTAAGTGATGTTGGGACTGGTACAAGTGTTAAGTTATTATTCTTATTCATAGAGTGGGGGAGAAAAAAGAACTTCACAAAGCAGTGTACTGAAGAAATATTTTCTATTTATATAATTTCTTTACTCTACTTTGCAAGGTTTTTCACTGAAATATTATTACCACTAACACAGGAAAACTATGAGTTGAACTTCGATTCAAAAGGCCAATTTCTTTCTCAATGGTTATCAAATACAGTTTGCTTACTTTTGCCTTTCAGATATTTTGCCATATCATGATCCTCTTTAATCAAATTAAACGTTTTAGTAATTCTGCATCTTGCTTGCCATCCCTAAGACACTTCTTATATAAAATCGTCACAGGGTTGTGGTGGCCGATGTGATAGCGTCTCTGACTGGTGAACGCCAGACTGAGGTTCGAGTCCCGCTCAAACTCGTTAGTTTGTTTGGTCACTGCAACCTCACCATCCTAGTAAACTAAGGATGGGGGGTTTAGGGGAGCCTATAGGTCTATCTGCCGAGTCATTAGCAGTCATTGCCAGGCACTCTTTGGTCCTAGCTTGGGTGGAGAGGGGGCTTGCGCGCTGATCATATGTGTATATGATTGGTGTCTAAGGCATTGCCCTGCTCGATAAGGCGAAGTCACTGTCCCTTGCCCCCGCCATTCATGAGCGGACTTTAAACCTTTAAATATGCTTTTATGGAAAATTTGGCAACCCAGTTATTTTTCACCTTGAAACTTCGTTCAATCGGTGTAAGAGGCATTTTGAAAGAAATATCGCAGTTATTCTATTCTGGTATTTTCGGGAGATGAGGAATATAACTCAACCTCCTCAAATTGGACCCGAATTCAATTTCTTGAGAGATATCAGCACATACAAACCGAGATTTCTCAATCACAATTCTTTTGAATAATAGATTTTCTAAGCTGTTAGTTAACTGGAAGATATAATACTCATTGCATTAACAGAACTTAGGGGTTTCCCAGTCAACCACACCCAAGAGTTTATAAGTATATATTTTCCAAATGATTACCTGGCTAGAAGAGACATGAATAAATAAACAGGATGAACACTACGGTTCCACACTGACGAAAATATTTGCGAATACTTCTCAAATTATCAGCTTTCGAACGAATATGACCAGTCAGTTTAGTTCGGATTACTTCCTTTTATGAAAAATAGTGAAGTTTTCTTCTATTAAAATAAAATTAAATTGATATAACAGGCCATTTCAGACCATAAAAACAAAGATTTTTTCAGTCTACGACAATCCCATTTCTTTCCCTAAGCTAAACTATATTTGACATACCACGTTATTAATAGGCAGTATGACTCAAGTCTATTTTCATAGCCTCTGTACCTTTCGCTACATAACAACGTTTTCTTGAAGACATAAGTTGATATCTAAAGTTCAACAATATGGAGACCGTTTAAAAAAATCGTAGTTCTTACAAAAAAGAAAAAAAAATGCACTACACTTCCAAATATTAAAGAAAACTATATCTAACATTCATATTTTTTCGGTAGCGAGACCTTATGGATAATAACACCCAACAAGAATTTTAATACCTTGAAAGTCAGGAATGTGAGGAGCCAAAAGTTTTCCAAACAAGGTTTCTCCCCTTTCCACTTTCTCGCTCTGTCTAAAAACGAGAAAACCAAATAGTCATCGTCATTTAAATAATGGCGTCGCCATCCCAATTTATGTTGTTTTCGTGGCGTAACACTGGAATTTTGGTTTAACATTTTCGCAGATTGAATGCGTCGCTTTCAATTTCACCTTTTTGTGAACTCAAGCCACTTTAAATGGAATTCGAGACGTCATTCAATGTGGGTCAATGTTAAATGGCTTTATGAAATTCTTGACCATTTAGAAACAAGTCTTCTTTGATTTATAAATCATCTCAGTTTTGGATCTATCGCCTAGACATAGAATGACGATTAAATAACCATACAGTTACGGATTACGAACTTTTTATAAAAAAAATGATTCAACTTCATATCTGATGTTAAAGTGGAATTTTCAATAAGGATCCAATTTTGAGCATGTCGAATTATAATTTGGGTTGTTCATGCATACTGACATTCATTATGCATAACCAGTAATGTATCGACTAAAAATACCTAACTTCATTCATGACTTAATCTTCACCCATGATTTTTACTTAACTCTGCGATACTCCCTCTGGATTCTGGCATTTCTTCGTGTATTAAGATATTAAAGACCCATGAAGACAAAATGCATTCTTGTTTCTGCTTTATCTTCACACCAAACCGATAACTCTCGTGCATTCAAATTTATTCTTTTATAAAAAGAGTTCATTGCTCTTAGAAACTTTCTTTCGATATCATACATTCTCAACCTTTAACATTTTTTTTTTTCTGAGCATGAAGTCCATCCTCGATTCAGCGTTGCATTGTGTTTTCATGAACACCATATTATTAAGGGGGAATCCTTGTTACTGGATACACACACCCACTCACATATATATATATATATATATATATATATATATATATATATATATATATATATATATATATACACCCATATATATATACATACATATATATATATATATATATATATATATATATATATATATATATTTTTTTTTTTTTTTTCCAATCAGTATGTAGTACTTGGTGAGTAGCTATATCTAACAGTTTTGCCTTCACTATCATAAAACTCAATACACCACACTACTCTATAAATTTTATTGTAGCAGTGACCAGATTATGAAATGATCTTCATAGTTGAATCGGAGGAGATTCAGAAGGTCAAACATATTGCGAATGCCTTTCTGTTGAACAAGTTAACATGAGTCTCACTACAAAGTTTATATATCCCTTATCTATTAAACCTTGTTACTGATCTTAATATACTTTACATTATTTTTTTTTTATTATCACTAATTTACAGTTTATTCCTCATCTCCATATTTCCTTTCCCGGTTGGATCCCTTGGGCTTATAACATTCAGCTTTTCCAATTAGGGTTGTAGCTTGACTAGTGATAATATATACACATATACAGTATATATTATATATATATATATATATATATATATATATATATATATATATATATATATATATATATATATACTGTATACAGTATATATTGTTTTCTACTGGAAACGGTTTTCAGTCTTGATTCAGTGGTTAAACTATGAATAGGTCAACTTGCATGTATATATATATATATATATATATATATATATATATATATATATATATATATATATATATATATATATATATATACATATACATATTATATATATATATATGTTTATATATATATATATATATATATATATTTGTTTATATATATGCATATATATATATTATATATATAAACATATATATATATATATATATATATATATATATATATATATATATATATATATATATATATATATATATATATATATATATATATATATATATATATACATTTATATGTATATATATATATATGTGTATATATATGCATATATATAAACATATATATATTATATATATAATATATATATATATATATATATATATATATATATATATATATATATATATATATATATATATATATATATATATATATATATATATATATATATATTCTTTATATATACATATGAATATCTCTTATACAGTAGGGTGAAGAATAGGAATTGAGACCTATTGGCAACAAGATCAAGAATTGCAAAGTAAATAATAATCATCCTCAACCTTTTGCTGGCTTATAGTAATAAATAAAAATTCAAAATCACTAAGAGATCACTTGTGTCATTTTCTCCATTCTAGGTCACTTAAATCTCTAACTGCTTTTATCCAATTGCTGTTAATTTTATTCGTACATACAGAAGAATCTCACAAAAGTTTCTTAAGTTATATTTTTAAGAATTATTTCTCGTACCAAGTCTTATCTCGTACAATCCAACCAGTACTAAGCATTTTTCCGTTAAATACATCTACTTTCTTTCATGGATATTAACAACCAAGAACAAAAAACTTATATTATAGGTAGAACCTGTTTCGCAAATGGCAAACTATTGATAGACCAAAAAACCTTAGTTCTTGAATGCCCTGGAGTACCACTGATTTCTTTCCAGTGATAACACGTTTCTTATCATTATGGTTATGACTTCCCTCTGACCATTCTAATAAAGTTTCTTGCATTATCCTTATACTCATAGGTAGTAAGTTGGCCAAGGCAACAGCCACCATTTGAGATACTACCTCTAGAGAGTTATGCGGTTCTTTGACTGGCCAGACATTACTACATCGGACCCTTCTCTCTGGTTTCTGTTCATTTTCTCTTTGCCTACACATACTCCGAATAGTCTGGCCTGTTCTTTACATAGTCTCCTCGGTCATCATACACCTGACAACACTGAGCTTACCCAAACAATTCTTCTTCACCCAAGGGGTTAATTACAGCACTGTAATTGTTCAGTGACCACTTTCCTCTTGGTAAGGGTAGAAGAGACAATCTGGCTATGGTAAGCAGCTTGTCTAGGAGAACACTCCAAAATACAACCATTGGGTAGTGCCATAGCCGATGTACCATGGTTTTTCACTGTCTTAGGTTAGAGTTCTCTTGCTTGAGGGTACACTCGAGTAAATTATTCTATTTCATTTCTTTTCGTTAAAATTTTTAAAGTTTATGTAGAAAATATCTATTTTAATGTTGTTACTGTTCTTGAAATATTTTAATTTTTTTATTTCCTATTCCAACTGGGCTATTTTCCCTGTTGGAGCCTTTGGGCTTATAGCATCCTGCTTATCCAACTAGGGTTATAGCTTATCAAGTAATAATAATCATAACATTATTGTGACCAACATACGGGACAAATTACAACTCTTAAGAATTGAAGTAAGATGAAAAATCACATGCAATAAAGACGAGAACATATGAGACCCTTTTTCGTTTAATAAATCTTCATACATTGATAAGAATAAACTTAAACCCTAAGCTTCACAGGACTACTGTCCTCGTAGTCTACAGGCAAGGACACTAGTACTTGTAAATGGGATGCAAGCAATGATCATTGGTTTAAAGTGTATTTCTATTAATATCTAAAGATTTATTACATATGGAAAGTATCCATTTAAAATTCTCATTATCATCATCATTAATAGCATTCTCATCTATAGCGCAAATATTCATTTGTAATTGTTAAACCGAAATACCATTAACTTGTTAACTATATATATATATATATATATATATATATATATATATATATATATATATATATATATATATATATATATATATATGTATATATATATATATATATATATATATATATATATATATATATATATATATATATATATATATATATATATATATATCAAAACACGCAAATTAAAACAAAATGGAATACAAGAGGAATCGTAAAATGAAAGTCCAAATTGGAGTAATTTTTTCCCCTGATTATTAACTCAAATAAGTAAACATAATAAACAAATATACATCATAATTGATGGCCGCCCTTAATTACCAGAGAAAAGATCCAAAATGAACATGAAATCATTTAAAATTTCTATTAATGGTAATAAAAACTATAAAAATTACCGATAAACTAATTAAGAAAAAAGTGTTACTATACAAATACCACGTGTGTGTGTTTGCATATATATATATATATATATATATATATATATATATATATATATATATATATATATATATATATACCATGGAACTTCGTTAAAGGAAGAGGTATCATCGCTAAGCAGAATATATGTCTTAGCTCATCTATCTCTTTGTCTCTGTCTCTCAGGAATGAAGAAGGATGTCCCTGGCCGAGTTTCATTCGGGGCAAATACGAGGGTGATAACGACAAAGGGACGCCCACCCTAATCGACGACGACACCAATGATGGATACGCCTTTCATCCCGTTTTATTATTTCTCCTTTATACGCTCTGTTTGTCTGTGTGTGTGTGTGTGAGAGAGAGAGAGAGAGAGAGAGAGAGAGAGAGAGAGAGAGGAATGTGTTCCGGTCGTTCTAAATAATCGTGAACAAAAGAATAATAGCGAAACTAGTTGCACAGCCCATAAAATACTGACAATTAGCTAAGGAAGAAAGCTTTTTCTCATACTTATCCCACACTTATCTCACGTCTGTCTTTTATTATGAGCAATAAAACATTTCTAGCGATTTTACCAACTATCCCTTTTTCCTTTAGGGGAAAATTGTAAGATGACATAATGATATTTTGTTTTGCGTGAGAAATAATTACATTACACCTGCAGTAAAAGTAATATTATAATCACCTCCCCCATTATCAGTAATCTTATTTTTTTTTATTACTACAAGTAATAAAGGTAGTAGTGTAATGTACTCTTCTAGGAGGACACTACAAAATTAAACCATTGTTCTCTAGTCTTGGGTAGTGACATAGCCTCTGTACCATGGTCTTCCACTGTCTTGGGTTAGAGTTCTCTTGCTTGAGGGTACACTCGGGCACACTATTCTGACTAATTTCTCTTCGTCTTGTTTTGTTAAATTATTTAAAGTTTATATATGAAATATTTATTTTAATGTTACTGTTTTTAAAATATTTTATTTTTCCCTGTTTCTTTTCCTCACTGGGATATTTTCCCTGTTGGGGTCCCTGGGCTATAGCATCCTGCTTTTCCAACTATGGTTGTAGCTTAATAATAATAATAATAATAATAATAATAATAATAATAATAATAATAATAATAATAACCGATGAGCAAACCATGTAATACGGTCATTATGCATCTGTTCTATGAAAGATGAACGTCAAAAATACTAATAAAAAAAAAAGAACACAGCGTCATATCAATAATTTCAGCTGTAATAGCTTTAATGCTCCGGTAAGTACCGGTACCTAGAGTAGAGGATATTCTAACATGTATAGAGTTCCTATAAAAGAGTTGGAAAGCTTAATTTTAGAATGACCGTGTATAATCGGTCAATCTCTTTTTAACTGAAGTTCACAAGAAACTGATACCATTGAATGGTGACTTATTAAAAAGTGAAAATTTTCTTATTTTGTAGAGTGAACGTAACTACAAACTGGAAAACATATAACAAAAACTATAAATCTAGTCTGATATAATACATCGGGAAAATCAAGTCATTTCTCAACACAGACAACGATAAGCTAATGAAAAAAAGGAAAAAAATATACAAGAGAAATTTATTACTAAGTGTACAAATGATTCATTTTGTAACACCTTCAACGAGAGCAACAGCCACGGAGAGCTCTAACCGGTGCATAACCTTAATCAAAAAGACCTTCCTCTTTCCACATCTATCTAATAGGAACTTTCAATCACAGCACGAGAAGTGAAGGTAAATAACGGCACATAACATGCAAATGGAGATGATGAATTCCGTGCATCTTTTTGTTAGCAGAGAGAGAGAGAGAGAGAGAGAGAGAGAGAGAGAGAGAGAGAGAGAGAGAGAGAGAACGCTCGTGAAATGTGTATGGCATTTCTACTTTCAATTTCAATAGGCAAATCTCTTGCAGCATTCCACTCTCAATTGTTGGCTGAAATAGTAAAGTCGAAACGGATACTGCAAAGCCAATAATGAAATATTCTACATAGAGACTGTCTGGCAACCAGGACCATCAACACTATTTTACTTCTTTTAATATTTTTTTAACATTTTAGCATTCTCTATATTGTTCTTTTTGGCCTATTACACGTCATAACAACAACAACAACAACAGCAATAATAATAATAATAATAATAATAATAATAATAATAATAATAATAATAATAATTATTATTATTATTATCATTAATGTGGGATCTATATGAAA
>NC_090750.1:34863172-34865672 GCF_036898095.1 Palaemon carinicauda | reverse complement strand
GATAAAATAAAGTAAAACCCAAAGCTAATGGGTGGATGATGTGTGTGTGTGTGTGTGTGTGTGAGAGAGAGAGAGAGAGAGAGAGAGAGAGAGAGAGAGAGACGTGGCCGAGTAATTCAGAGCTCAGACATTGTTTTGAACTTGCTTGAGTTACAAAAGGATTAGGGCTAGCAATTTTATCCCTTAAGACCTGCTGAGATGTTTGGAGCCTGAACTCTTTTGAAACTGTTCCTTTCAGAGGAAAAAAAAATGTATGAAGGGAAAAGAGTATATCAAGTCAACATCATCTCCTCCTATGCCTATTGACGCAAAGGGCCTCGATTAGATTTCGCCAGTCGTCTTTATCTTGAGCTTTTAAATCAATACTGCTCCATTCACCATCTTTTACTTAATGCTTCATAGTCCTTAGCCATGTAGGCCTGGGGCTTCTAACTCCTCTAGTGTCTTGTGGAGCCCAGTTAAAAGTTTGGTGAATAAAGCTCTATTGGGGAGTGCGAGGAGCATGCCCAAACCATCTTCATCTACCTATAGCCATGATCTTGTCCACATATAGCACTCGAGTAATCTCTCTAATAGTTTAATTTCTAATCCTGTCCTGTCATTTCACTCCCTATATTCTTCTGAGAGCTTTGTTCCCAAATCTAAAAAATCTGTTGGAGATTGTTTCATAGTCATACCAGGACTCATGACCATACTGTAACACCGATCTCATTTAGCCGATATAAAGCCTAATTTAAGTGTAATTTCAGGTGATTTGATTTCCAGTTTTGTCTGATTTGTTTTATTAAATATTTCATAAAACTCCAATTCTAAAGACACTGTAATCGACACCATAGTTACCAAATATTTAAATGATTCCACCTCATTAATTCTTTCTCCTTACCATGATATTTCAATTTCCTTTGCATACTGCGCTCTCATCATCTGTTATTCTCTAATTTACCTTGAGCCCAACCTCATGTGATATTTCATATATTCTGGTGAACAAGTGTTGAAAATCATGTGGTGTTCTGCTAATAGAGACTGTTAATAAGTAAACGTAACACACATACACACACACACACACACACACATATATATATATATATATATATATATATATATATATATATATATATATATATATATATATATATATATATATATACTGTATATATTGTTTAATGAACTGACATATATTAGCTTGATTAGAATCATGAATACGGACTGGAAATACACATCATAATTTGAAAGAGAAGCTATCAACCCACACACCCATACACACACCATATATATATATATATATATATATATATATATATATATATATATATATATATATATATATATATATATATATATATATGTATATATATATATATATACATATAAACTTAATTCAATTACTACTATTATTGTAAGCATTACTTCCTTTTCATTTCCAGGATGGCTTCGTAGTGTGTGTTATGAGCATCATCATTATTTTTGTGGAGTTTTTAGGTTAGCTCCGTTTAGAAAGGCTATGAATGGTAGCGTGAATACTGATAAAACCATGCCATATGTAGGCGTTCTTTTGTTCATTATTATTGCCACCATTATCACTTCATAACAGGGACTGAATGAATTCAACTTCATCCAGATATCACACAGGCCCGCATCCCACTGGGAAGACCATTCACATTTGGCATCTCAAAGCAGGATGTACAGATCGTTCAATACAACGTGGGACGAGGACAAAGATTAACGTGGTGCTTTCGGACCCCTTTAAATGGCGTGATAATAACGCGTTTAAACACACAAAAAGAAGCAATAATAAAATATTTTCAAAGAAAATATCTAAATGCGAATTAAAAAGGTGTAACGGAACTAAAACTAAAGGAACAGAAGAGATCTACGAATAAGCATTCTGGATCCTAACGAAAGAGATCCCTACAATACCTGATCTACAACCAAACCACCACAAACCAAACGCAAGAATTAAGAAAAGAAAAGAAAATCCGATGGTATAAATATTCTACTCCAGAAGACGGGAAACAGAAGGCAAAAGCTCTCAGTCTCCTTCGATATCTGAGTTAAAAGACTTTTTCCGATATCGGACGAAAAATCTCCCCTTTACATAACTTCTAATCTTCGGACCACGACGAAGACATCACTCACTCTTTTTTCGCTCTCTCTCTTTCTCTCCCTGTCCTCCTCACAAACACGCACACACATCATCACCAAACTGATATTCATAAGAGAAAGCAGTTCCCATAAAATTTTGAGCCTACTCTCTTTCTCTCCTCATTTATTCCTGCCTGTTTATATATTTCCAATTGCTTTAGAAAACCAACTTGTATATCTAAGTATATGTGAAATTCTAGCACACTCAAACAAAGGATAAATCACAAAAATATTTCCAATACCTCAATATCCAATTAGAAGTGGAATTTACCTCATGCCTTATAAATGTCCCATTACTAATCACCTTCATCATCTGGGTCACCATTACTAAATTCTGGCAAAGGATACCCCATAGCTC
>NC_090750.1:34818201-34853201 GCF_036898095.1 Palaemon carinicauda | reverse complement strand
AAACCACCTTTCTCAGGAAGAAAACTGTTACAAAAAAAAAAAAAAAAAAAAAAAACCTGTGCAGGCACAAGAACTGATTTACCTAAAACTAAAAAAGGGGCGGAGCATTTCGAACCTCAGCTAATAAACTGTAAGCTTCTTGCGACTAGGATTACATGCAAAACGTGTCTCGATCTCTTCATCAGCTCCATATTTGTGTCCTCTAAAAGTACCAATATTTCGATCTGCATCTTTGTAAATATAACGCTGAATTTCATTGAGATAACATGCATTGATAAGCATAGGTATATAAAAATAGATATAGATTTTTGGAAGTTAAATATACAATATGCATACATACATGATAATTGAATTCAATACCTGAACGAATATAAGTAATAGTTCACGATTCAGGTATCATTTTATTTATATATATATATATATATATATATATATATATATATATATATATATATATATATATATATATATATATATATATATATATATATATATATATATATATATATATATATATATATTCACTGTAAATATAAATATACGCATATAAGTATACGCAAACCAACCAACGAGGAAGACAATATCTAACTTTTTACCTCCTTATGTATAAAAAACGACAAATTCAGTCATGGGACCTTGAACTTGCCAAACCATGGGATTTGTCAAGTCCAAAACACGAGACAAAGTGCGTTGTTGCATATGCGACATCTTTACTTGCTGTCAGCAACAATGAAATTCTTTAGGTAAATATCATTAACCTATTTTATAAAGAGATTAAGAGGAGAAACGTAGATTGGGGATGTTAAATACTTTCAAGCATTTTGTTGGAATTAGATGCTTTGAAAGAAATGTCTTAAAACTGATGGGAAATAACTTGACAATTTAGCACTATTTGGGTATCGCAATTCCAAGGGTCATACAGTCCTTAATTTTACTCGTGGGAATCTCGGTCTTCCTTTGTGTTTTCTGAATAATTTGACAAGCCTCTGAAGAGACCAGTTTACCAAAATACAAGAGAGCAATGGTTGACTTGATCACTTCACTCTAAAATAATACATAAAACAATAAAAAATTTAAATTGAGAATCCTCAGTACCTTTATCAAGAAAGATTTCACGTTCCATGCTCGGTGAACAATAATGTAAATGATAGGCTACTTCAAAACAAGGTAGGTATCTTAAGCACTAAGGACGGTGATGAGTTGGCCCTTTTACAAAGAGTAATTGCTTTCTCTCCGCTCAGAGAACACTAATGTTAATTCATATCTAAATCTTGAATAAAAAAACAACCCCTCTCCAACGGTGGGACAGTCTTCATTACTTCCCTCAGAAGTATTTGACGTCCTGGTTGCAATTTAATGGCCGGAAACAAGATCCACGTTACAGTATTCCGGATGTAGAATTTTAAAGCAACAGTGAATACGGGTGTGGAGGGGTGTTGGGTTGCAGCAAAGACACCCTCCCTATCCTCATGGCCTATTCCCAATATCTTATCTCTTCTTCCCATTCATCTAACGCCATATTCAGTTCTTCCCTCTCTATCATCTTCCCTTTAAAAACGTCCCAACTCTCATTTACCTAATACTTCTTTTTCATCATCCACTTCTATCTAGGCACCCTACCTAACTCACCACCTATCCAGTCTACCATACAGCATAACCACAATATTTCCTTTTAATGGGAAAAGGAAGGGTTGACATCCCCTACTCTGGAACGATACATCCACCTATCCTCCCAGTCGCCAATCAATCCGCCAGTCATATAAGGACCTACAGTTCCGGTTGAGACTGGCTTTGATGGTGAAGTCTAATCATCACTCAACTATCGCCTGCCGATTTCATCTTTCATTTATTCTTTCAGGTCTCATTGATCACTGGTTCATACCTCTAAATGAATTTGCACATGATATGAATTTTTACTTTTATATAGTTCCGTGAGTTGATGAGATTTGTATATGAATATATACGCTTTTATATGGGGTGGCACCTGTGTATAAATCTGTGATATGGATCTGCTATCACAAAATAAGACTAAATATAATAATTATCATACCCAAACAGTTTCCTAGAGAGAGAGAGAGAGAGAGAGAGAGAGAGAGAGAGAGAGAGAGAGAGAGAGAGAGAGAGACTCTCCTCTTAAAACGTACAGTATATGCTAAGTGATTCCCTGCGGAGCATAACTCACTCACAGGGACAAAACCCTTCTTAAAGATGTAACGCCCCGTGTATAAGGAAGGAAAGAAGGAAGGAAGGAAGGGGTAGAACACGATGATTATCATAATTACGATGGAGGAGGCAGGTAGTTACAGGAGAAGGGTCACCAAAGTTCAAATTACTTAAACCTTATCAATTAAGATATTTACCAACTTTTGGTTTAAGCACATCGGAAAGGGGAAGAAAGATTTTGGAACTGTATTTTCATTGAAAATAAAAGTATATGCAACAACTAAGGATAGAGGCAAACACTTCTTTGCAACTGCTTGAGTTAGACTACGCAGAAAGAAAGAAAGAGACAAAAATTTTTCAGTACTCTGCGATAGAGAGACAAATAGACCTTATAATATTATTATAAAAAGAGGGGCTAAATAGTATACCTTCCTATGCAGCTCAATCATGAACAAAAATATTTTTCACAATCTACGATAATTGATATTCATAAAACACTTACTTGCCTAAACATTTTCTCTTCTGAACTAACATAATATTTTCCAAGTGCTGAAAGTATCTACTTTTTATCATCATCATCATTATAATAATTACTACTATCATAAATATAATCAACATTATTATCATTTGAATTATTACTATTACCATAAAATTCTCAAATAATCATATCTAGCATGACAGACAGAGAAAATGAATTATCTAAAAAGATCTGGTGAATTCTTGCGGTTTTAACGAACCGGAAAGACGAAACTCATTAGACAAACAAAAAATCTACTGATGGTCTAACACTAGTGTGTATGAGAGAGAGAGAGAGAGAGAGAGAGAGAGAGAGAGAGAGAGAGAGAGAGAGAGAGAGAGAGATTCGTCTTCGTCGGGAAATGACTTAAACTAATATATACGGAATAATATATATAAGGGGAATATAAGAATTTTTTTATCAAATCTCAAGTATTCAGCGATATTTTGTAGAAGAATATGAAAACCCAAAAGGATAGAACGTTCATCCTCTCAGCTCGGAATTTTTTTAAACAAAAAGTGAACGACGTAGGTGGGAATTAAGACAGAAAAACCTAATAAGACATTTTAAAAACTGAAGTTGAATTCTTGTGGTTTACAACGACCACAGAAAAAAAAATGCTTACAAAGCTCCGGATGAGTCTTCGAACAAAATGAGAGAGAGAGAGAGAGAGAGAGAGAGAGAGAGAGAGAGAGAGAGAGAGAGAGAGAGAGTATAACTCTTTGGCATGTAGAATTAAACGGATAACAGCTGTTGATTGGCGGTAGTGAAGTGACACTGCGGGAAAAGATACGTGTTTGAAAGTTATTGCTTGGGGAGAAAGATAAGATGTGGTAAAGGGATGCCTGGAAGATAGGACAATGATTGCTAAAATAAATGGTGGAAAAATGAAAGGGGTTTATTAATAAAAACTAATTAAGAGTAAAATTGACAAACGATGGTAAGAGAAGAGGCGAGTCAAAATAATAGGTGAGGCAAGAAAGGTAGATGGAGGGAGAAGTTGAATTATTTTTGAAGTCAAAGCATGTGAATACAAAACCAGTAGGGTTCATACGTAAGTAACAATGTGGGTTTAGAATAAGAAGAGAATTTCTCTAAACCAAGTATTTGACACGGATTAGCTATGAATTAATTTTGAGCATAACGAAAAAAAAATTCTGTTGCATAAATAAACCAAGAGAAAATTTATGAAAGAATTGATGGAGATGATATGGGGGGTACTGAGGATGAAGAGTTTAGAAAGTAAGTTGAGAAGAATTATAAACTTTTATGACACAAATACAGCATGTGACAGAGTTTGCAGAAGTTACTGGTTTGGTGTGAATACTTTACTATTAGAGAAATGCATTGCTTGTTAATATTGCTATGGATGGAGTGACACAAAATCTTGGAGAAGGACGTTGTTGGATAATATGAGTCGAAAGAGTAATTGATTGAAGATAGTGAATTATACTTACAAGGAAGATTTGCAAGAAAATAAAATTGACAGTAAATGAGAGCAGGATATGGTTATGTTGATCAAGACTAAGATTATAGATATTTATTGGAACCAAGATGAAGGAGCAATGAATGCGCATAAGAATTGTCGGAGACTGGAACAACAGATTCTTATGGGTACTAGGGAATAAATAATCTGAGTAATGGTAAGATGAGAGCAGGGGATAGCAAGGAAGGTCTCAGGGTGTGTGCAAAAGATTGGGAAGAAACCTGTAATGTCTATGTAAGGAGGAGCTGCACTTCAAACTAAAAAACAAGCTTTTCTCTATGTAATGAATATGGATGTAAATTTATGTTAAAAACGAGGGAAGCTTTAGCGTTGAGCTGTCTGGGAATACTATCTGGAGCTTAAAGGGTAAGGTTTGTCGAGATGTCAAGAATAAGTGGTGTAAGGGATCGCATAATTGAAACAATCCGTGTGCAATTAGGAAATGATACGATAAAAGAAGAAAATGGGAGATATTCGAAAGTGGTGTCCTCCTCAACATCCACGAAGAGAGGGAAAGGGAGAGGGTGCATGGAAACTATGGTGAATTTCACCATGGGTTGCTAATAAGCTTTCATTGAAAGTGTGTGAAGTGGCAAATGTAGACATTTTTGACAGTTCAATGGAATGGTTTAATGGTGGACTAAAAATATCTATATTGATTTTCATTTTTTACAATCAACATTCTCACCACTATGTTAAAATTTATCTCATAATTCACTTCAACTGTAAAAGCAGATTGCTATAAGCACAAAAGCTCTAATATGGAATGAAAACATAAAAAACAGTAACAACGTTCCATATATCGGACATAAAAACTATGAAACGAGATTCATGTCAACCTGTTTGAATTTCCTAAGTTCCACTGATTCAACCATATGATTAATAAGATCATTCTACCATCTGGTTACAGCCAGAATAAAGCTTTTATAATACAGTGAAGTATCATGCCCTATGATGGAAAGGGCATGACTTTGAATTAACTGCATACCTAGTAATACGTACAGGATGGTCCAGTCTTGGAGGATCTGAAGGTCAGAATTATGAAAAATCTTTGCAACATGTACATAGAACCATGGATAAATATCTAGATCAAGGATAAAGAATTTAAGCAACCGTAAGTTTGTGTCCAACAAATTAAAGCTTTAACATAAGCGCTTTCAGGTACAATCATCATCCAGAGCAAAGCCGTTCACAGATTCAACCAACGTTATTTCTATCATCATTCAAAACATGGATATTACTATCAGTTTTCATTTTTTTTATCAAAATCAGTGATTCAGGTGAATATCATTCATAAATTTTCCTATTAATACTTTCAATATTACCCTTTACAATGATACATGGACATCAATTTCGGGCTTCAGCATCAAGAAGCATAAAAAATAGCTTTCATCGCCATCAGCATCGCCATGATCAAATGAAATCAGGCTTCCAGCCATCACCATCATCGGCGTTTCCTTCCATTGTATAAAGGCCCATCACTAAGGTGCTTCCTTGTCGTTATCAGAACGATCATTAGCAATAACTTGTTGAAGTTTACTGCCAATATCCAAGACGCCAGATTAGCGGTTATCCATGATTCATACGGGGAGGGGAAGAGAGTGGAGAGGAAATAGTGGGAGGGAGAACTGAGGTGAGAGGAGTGAAGAGAGAAAATGAGATGGAAGGGTCAAATTTAGGAGTTGGGTGATGGTTAAAGGAGAAGTGGCAAGAAAGAGAAGCGAGGTGTAAAAGACAGGGCAGAGGGACAGGCAGATTGGGTGAGAAGAAAGTATATAGGGTTAGAGTTCTCTTGCTTGAGGGTACACTCAGGCACACTATTGTATCTAGTTTCTCTTTCTCTTGTTTTTTTGAAGTTTTTATTGTTTATATAGGAAATATTTATTTAAATGTTGTTACTATTCTTAAAATATTTTATTTTTCCTTGTTTCCTTTCCTCACTGAGCTATTTTCCCTGTTGGGGCCCCTGGGCTTATAGCATCCTGCTTTTCCAACTAGGGTTGTAGCTTAGCATTTAATAATAATAATAATAAAAAGGTACAATGTAAAGAAAGGTAAAAAGAATATATGTGGTAAAATACGACTGAAATAGAGGGTAAGCGGGGAAGAGGCTACTAAAGTTAAAAGTATGATAGAAAGAAGAGTACACAGTAGGTAATGTGATAGGGTATGATATAACAAGAAATGGGAGACAGGAAAATAGAGTAGACAATTTGTGAATCTATAATAGAGGAAAGTGGTGGGGGGAAGATTAAACATGGGGTTAGGGTTAGGAAAAGGACAGGAATGACAAGAAGAAGGGGCAAGGGGTTAGAAGAGGGAAGAAGTAAAAGTTGGAAAGTCAGGAAGAGAAAGTGGGATGAAAAAGAGGGGAGAGGGAATAGTGAAGAAGAAAAGGCAAGGTTAAAGACAGAATTTATTGGCGCTGACATTAAGATTGGAGGACAGAGAGAGAGAGAGAGAGAGAGAGGAGAGAGAGAGAGAGAGAGAGAGAGAGAGAGAGAGAGAGAGAGAGAGAGAGAATATTCAGTAACTTAAAAAAAAAAAAAAACGAAGCTTAACTCATCATTCAGAGGTTTAGCTTCCCATTTTTCTCCTGCCGTTGTTTAATCTACTTTTCACGACTCTGCTGAAAAAAGAGGCCTACAATAAAAAGCATAATGGCTTAAGGATAGGCCTCAGGGAGTTAGGGAAATTCTTTCTTGGACAATATAAACAAGTTTCTTGTTACTCCCGGTATCAGAATTAAAGTTCCTTGAATGAAGTTCTGGCAGACAGACAGAGATAGATTGATCCTCCGAGAGAGAGAGAGAGAGAGAGAGAGAGAGAGAGAGAGAGAGAGAGAGAGAGAGAGAGAGAGAGAGCATCTTTCACAATGTGCACAAAAGCGTATTAAACTAGTCTTCTACTGTGAGGGAAAAAATATACAAAATCGAACTATGATGATAATAACACAACGATATTAATGATAATAAGAGTTTCTATAACAAAAAAGGAAACCAGGTTGCACAATATATCGGTGTTTTCTTTGAGCTCAGATTTTTTCAATGAATGGGGTTATAATCTTGTCACAAATAAGCTTAAAAATAGATATCTGTAATGTTATTTTTATCTTTATCAGTATTCTTAAAACTACACGTTTTATTACCTCAACTACTATTTCATTTTAGGACAAACAAGCACCATGCCAACTACTGCCTATTATAGTGTTAGTAATAAATTTTAGAGTAAATGACTATCATTCAAAATCAGTTTAAATCAGCCCATTTTGATATCCAAAAATATCAATAAATATATTTTTCTTTTAAAAATCACAAAAATTAAATTCTTTTCACGACTAGAATAGAAAGTGTTACTTAATCTTACAATTAAATCTATCGGTTCACCAACACCGACAGCCATAATAGAAATCGATATTTTTACAAAACAAACTTAATAAAAAACAATTTGGTTTTCTGTATATAAAAAATCTATTGTAAGAACCCTTTTCAAGCGCCTTATTGTATTCATATAGAGGTGAGCAGGCACGTGACAACTTTCACTGGCTTTCAATATCAAGAGGCAGAACAGTGTCGCTGATTATGTTTTTACTTTTCAGTGATACACTAATAACAAAAAACCAAGGGCAACTTCCGTTCTTGCCGATTCCGTCACGGAGCAATTTGACAAGCCTTCGATCTGCTTGCAATATTTTCTTACAATTTCCGCAAGTCATTATAATTATTTGCACGACCTACAAGCCAAGTCTGGCGCACCACCTTTATTTACAATCAGACCGCACGACGAGAGGCCTTCATGCTTTCATGACCATCACCACTAACTGCACATTGATATTGTTTTCTTTTCACTCTATAACAATCTCACCGCTATACTGAAATCTATCTAATTTTTTACCCTGGATGTTAGAGCAGATTGCTATAAGTACAAGGGTTCTAATATGGAATGCACTTCAATGGGGAAAGGAAATAGAGAAGGTTGTGGTGATCACAGAAAGATAAAGCCTCCTGGTATATCAACAAGCTTTTAAAGATTAGGCTTCTATGCCTAATCCATGTTTTAGCCTTGCCAGACACATGCGCTAATTTGCAGCTAAGCAGTGAAGTAGGCCAGACAGCTGACAGCGGTATCACTTAGCTATGGCGTGTATAGATAAAGGTGTATGTGTGTGTGCATATATATATACTGTATATATATATATATATATAGAACGAGACCATATGTAAGCACAACCTGGCTAAATTTGAACACACGTGTGCCTGTGTGCGCACAAACAAAGAGAGAGAGAGAGAGAGAGAGAGAGAGAGAGAGAGAGAGAGAGAGAGAGTGAGTGTGTGAGTTTAGATTAGAATTGTTAACTAGCTACATTTGAAATAAATAAATATATATATATATATATATATATATATATATATATAAAAACATATATATATATATATATAAAAAACATATATATATATATATATATATATATATATATATATATCTTTTTTTTGCACACTTTCCAGTGGCATTGGTCCTGTTATGTCCTGCTACCTTAATCATTATATAAAACGAATTAGGACAGTTTTATTCACGCTGATTCTCTGAGTTCGTGAGTAATCGTAGACTGCCGAATCAGATGTCACAGTGGGTATTAGTACTAAGAAGCTTGTTTTGAAAACAACCCATAAAAGAAATAAATAAAATAAAATATAAACACTCAGAGAGCGCAAACCTCCGCCAAGGCAGCTCAGTTCCCTCTATCATGCAATCTCGACCTTCACCAGACCCCTATTTATTTGTTTGAGAATAAAGTTATGAGCAACAAATTACTCTTTTTCTTGATTAATTAATTTTGTTTTTCAAGTCATAATTAATTTAATTCCCAAAAATCCTGGATCCGCCAAATTCTAATCACTTCTAAGTTAGCCCATTTCTGACATAACCTAAAATGTTCACCAAAATTCATCCGTAACTTCTTTAGTTAATCTCGTGACATACAAACAAGCAAACAGGCAGAGGTGAAAACATAACATCCTTGACGGAGGTAACAAAAACACAATGATCACGAAAACACACACCGTTTAGTTTTCCTTTTTTTTCTTTCACTCAATATATCTCTATCAAGTTCCGGATTAAAACTAAGAAAGGGTTGCTTTGCTGAAAACCATCGATATGGAAAGACAAGAGGATGTGCATCTAAAATAAGGCAGCGAAAAAGATAATCTTCGAAATAAGGCAGCGAGAAAGATTATCCTCGATGATTATGATACTATCCAACATATTCCCTTTTATGGTATGCTTAGATTCTCCAACAGATTTATAAGATATATATATATATATATATATATATATATATATATATATATATATATATATATATATATATATATATATATATACACACACACATATATATATACACACACACATATATATATATATACACACATAAATATATATACATATATATATGCATATATATATATGTATATATATATATAAATTATATATATATATATATATATATATATATCTTATAAATCCGTTGGAATATTATAAAAGAGTTCATATAACCCAGTAAATAAAACAAGCACCTAATTGAACGAACATGTCAAACCATTTCTAATTACATACTAAAAATGCAGAATCAACGAAGAAAGGCAAAAAGGCTCCTAACAAACCTTTACATAACCTTGCAACTTACAAAATCACATGCACGTTGATAAAAATGTGACACAAAGGTTGACTGTGACCAATTTAAACTATTCGTAACAAAGCAATGTTGCATTACAATCTTGTCGCTAATTAACAGACAGTGACCTTCACTGATAATTGACAATGACAAGAACTCGACGCAGAGGCAATTAATCAAAGGGAAATATAAAAGGAGGGACAAGTCGTGGGGAAGGGGGGTGGGAAGGGAAACGAGAGGGTGGGGGTAAACGAGAGACCCAACAACCCGTTGAGATCTACCGCTAGAGAGTTATGGGGTCCTTTGACTGGCCAGACAGTACTAGGGTTACGTTCATTTTTCCTTTACCTACATTTATACTGAATAGTCTAGCCTATTCTCTACCGATTCTCCTCTGTCCTCCTACATCTGACAACACTGAGATTACCAAACAGTTCTTCTTCACCCAAGGGGTTAACTACTACCCTTTAATTGTTCAGTTGCTACTTTCCTCTTGGTAAGGGTAGAAGAGACTCTTTAGCTATGGTAAGCAGCTCTTTAGGAGGACACTTCAAAATCAAACCATTGTTCTCTAGTCTTGGGTGGTGTCATAGCCTCTGTACCATGGTGTTTCACTTTCTTTGGTTAAAGTTCTCTTGCTTAAGGGTACACTTGGGCACACTTTTCTATCTTATTTATCTTCCTCTTGTTTTGGTAAAGTTTTTATTGTTTATGTAAGAAATATTTATTTTAGTATTGTTACTGTTCTTAAAATACTTTATTTTTCTTTGTTTCCTTTCTTTACTGGGCTATTTTCCCTGTTGGAGCCACTGGGCCTAGAGTATCCTGCTTTTCCAACTAGGGTTGTAGTTTATCACGTAATAATAATAATAATAATAATAATAATAATAATAATAATAATCCGATGGGTGTTGGGGGTTGATAAATAAACAAGGAGGTTCTATATAAAATAATAGGAGGAAAACGCCGTGAGCAAGAATTGAAGGAACTGTTTTAAGGATACTCCTTCAAATATGGCTTGGTTGATCAATTAAGGGTGTCAGTGCCTGGGTTTAAGAGCTCCTTCTGAAGACTGAAAGGGGGGGGGGGCAATTATATTACTTTATTAAACGAAACTTATCAAAAAAACAAGAAAAGGAGAAGAGGTCCCCAGTTTAAATTAAGAACAAGGGTATTTGAATAATATTACAAGTATTAAAAGTAAATGAATAAAGAAAAATATATAAAAAAAATAATAAAGGAGATAATTATATCACCAACAAATTAAAAAAAAGCAAATTTTACAAAATACAAACCGGAGGAAATATGGCAGCGGGCTTTTTCCCATCTCCGTGAGGAATAAACAAGTACACAATCATTTCATAAAGAATAGTGAGACATGCTAATATGCAAACCAGGTGTTATTCGCCTCATACAATAGGCCGTTAGAATATCATTGCGATATGTGGGTCTCTCTCCTCCACATCTCTAACAATACATGGCCCATTTAACAAATATATTTCATGTCCTGAACCTTCCCCCGTCTCTCTCTCTCTCTCTCTCTCGCGCGCGCGAATAATATTCAACTGTATGCTTCATTAAAACGATTATTATACCACTTTTTCATTTCCAACCCTCTCCACAGCCTATTAATTCTGCAACATTTAATTGCATGCCCCATTTAAACAAATATATTACATATGCTCTCTCTCTCTCTCTCTCTCTCTCTCTCTCTCTCTCTCTCTCTCTCTCTCTCTCTCTCTCTCTCTCTCTCTCTCTACTTTTGCCCTCTTAGTTCCATGCATTAGTTCAAGTTTAATAATCACATGTACAGCATACAATATCTGTTACTGGCTTTTTTTTAAATGCTTTCGGTTTTGATAATATTGTTGCGTCGATCAATTGATCCGTCAACCAATTCATTTGTCTCTATCTCTCTCTTTCCTCTTCAAACAAAACCACCTCCCACTCATCGACAGAATTATTTCTTCCTAAAGGGTTTTCAACGTAATCGGTCTAATCCTGCCTTCCTTTCATGTTACTGAAATCAAATCGTATTAGGAACAATGGTCTGCAAGAGATATTTGTCCAAGTAAGTATGATGTATTTTGCGGAGACTTAAAATGCTATTTCCCCTGTTGGAGCCCTTTGAATTATAACATCTTGCGTTTCCAACTAGGTTTATAACTTAGCTTGTAATAATAATAATAATAATAATAATAATAATAATAATAATAATAATAATAATATACTGTACAACAGAAGTTTCTCAATTCCTAATACTTGAATCCAGGCTCACAGTTGAAAATATTTTCATTTTCAAGAATGAGAGCATGGAACCCATAGCGGTCAGACCACACATTTTTTCTTCCCCTTTTCTTAACAGTTGTGGGCATCAGATTATCAGTTACGTCGGCATTAGCTTATTGAATCTTAGCTTTCTCACTGCGTTCGTCAAAAATATGTCCCAAAATTCAACAGAGAAAGTGCATTGATTGCAGTTCAAAAGTATTCATGAAAGTCATCTAAATCAAAGTTAATACTATTTTAACTAATGTCTTGAACATGGCTATTGTACCCTGTATCGACAGATAACACCAAGTCGATAACGTTAACTCTGAACTCGTTAGAAACTTGCCCTTGTCTGGAATTTTCTTATTGACATGAACGTTATCGTAGTCCCTCCAATACATCGGAAAGATAGCTTCCACCGTCAACAATACATTCTCTCTCTCTCTCTCTCTCTCTCTCTCTCTCTCTCTCTCTCTCTCTCTCTCTCTCTCTCTCTCACTCTCTCTCTCTATAGATATATATATATATATATATATATATATATATATATACATAATATATATATATATATATATATATATATATATATATATATATATATATAAGCATAAATTGACATGTCTTAGGCCTTTGTCCTGCAGTAGACTAGAAACGGCTGCATTTTGTTTATATATATATATATATATATATATATATATATATATATATATATATATATATATATATATATATATATATATAAACACTCACATTATTACTTACGTGAAAAAATAGAATAAAAGATCTAAGAATGTAATAAACCTTATAACTATACATTTCTGAAGCGCTACAATATCATAGGGATATTGGTTAAAAATCTGCTATAAGACTAACTAAATATCTTTTTGGTTTAATACCACTAAAATGATAGAACTTCTGGTGTCTCACGCTCTCTACTTTTAACCAATTTTATATCAACCTATCAAAAGTCAGTTGAGAATACACGTGCATCTTCATTCCCATTAACGGCCGCAGATCTATGGAAATGTTTCCTTTTTTACATCTCAATGATCAACAATCAATCAATACACAAATTAAAGAGTATGTTGTACAATTCTCTGGATATCCTTCCTTATTAGCCAAAATATAGCCACTGATCAAGTTCAGCTATCATAATACGAGGCATAATTTCAATTAATTTAGCATCTTGTATTTAACTGTTTCTTACAATTTCAATCTATTCTCCGGATTCATAGAAAAGGTGGTCTCCATGAGGTAATGGTCCATCGCCCGTGATGGAACCAATCTATATGGAATGTCTTTGAATAAACAAAATCTTTCAAATATCACACCATGAGCTGTAATCATAAACCTCATTTCCCTCCCCCATCTCTCTCTGCTATAGGAATATAGATTTTTTTTCTTTTTCCACGTACAACCTTTAAGGTTACACCTACAAGCAAGTGTGCATGGGCTAGTTTGCGTGAAGGTTTGTAAGCCTCATTAGCAGGAAACGTTATCGTCCTTCACTTCTACATATCATTCGCTTTCATTTCCTCTGACCCAGATCTAGGACTCCATGTCTCCATTCATGTATGGACTCTATTTTCATTCAAACCCCGAATACTTCATGCTTCTACTGACTTCCACAATTACTTTATTGACTTTAGGGTTGCGTTACTAAAGGTAAGGTCCCTGAGATCTACGATTATTCATGACATCCATGTTTGTATATCATACTCCTATCATGTGGTGGAGATAGTAGCTGAGGCAAAGTTAAATTCAGTTTCACACTCACTCTCATTCTAAACAAATACAAAAATAATGTGAACGTATCTTGATATAGCTGATTACACTTATATATATATATATATATATATATATATATATATATATATATATATATATATATATATGAATGCCTTAATTCACTACATCTCTCTTGAATATATATCTATATCTATGTATGTATGTATGTAAATATATATATATATATATATATATATATATATATATATATATATATATATATTATTATTATTATTATTATTATTATTATTACTTGCTAAGCTACAATCCTAATTGGAAAAGCAGGATGCTATAAGCCTAGGGGCTCCAATAGGGAAAATAGCCCAGTGAGGAAATGAAACAAGGAAAAATAAAATTTCTAAGATGAGTAACAACATTGAAATAAATATGTCCTTTATAAACTATAAAAACTTTAACAAAATAAGAGGAAGAGAAACAAGACAGAACAGCGTGGCAGTGTGTATCCTCAAGCAAGAGAACTCTAACCCAAGACAGTGGAAGACCATGGTACAGAAGCTATAGCACTACTCAAAACTAGAGAACAATGGTTTGATTTTGGAGTGTCTTTCTCCTAGAAGAGCTGCTGACCATAGCTAAAGACTCTCTTCTACCCTAAACAAGAGGAAAGTGTGTTTTTTTGTAAGTGATGAGCACTTCCCCTTTCTACTTTAGATAAACACAACACATTAGTCGCTACCTTATTCACGCTCTAATTACAGAGGGGTACATGAATCCTGCGAGTGGAAAACAGCCTTGTCAGTTGCTTCATGCACCTACGCAAGTTTCATCAGTAGCACAATGTAGCTCACGACACACGCTCCATCATTCAACTCTACTTTGCGCACACTTTCACAATTGCAGTACCTCTTTCATGTCATCTATCCTGCACTTTCTGGTTTTAACGGTTGTGTTATTCTCCTCTAATTTCGCTTCACTATCATCTGATGTATTAACTTACAGATGTCTTTACATATCAACTGCTTTATTGTTTCATTGTCAATGTCAATATTCACTGCGCCACCATAAAGGGTTCAATGAGCTTTCATAACTTTATCCTGTCATATTTACTCTCAATTTACCATCATGAAAACGCCTTCAAACTATTTGACTACATTCTGCCAATTTTCTTCAATATCCTCAAACAATATTCTACTATGCGAAAACATCAAGCCTTCTATACTTCATTTACTCAACAACTTTGCACTTACGTATCAAATGCCTTCCTTCAACTTATCAAATCACTCTATCCAAGAAGATATCGAGTATCCATGGAGACCTAACACAGCCTTGTTGCAGACAAGGTTTTCACAGAATCTGTCACGTCTGTATGCATATTCTAATGCACACTTTGCTTCTACCATAGAATATTTTCATCACTCTACATAACTTTTTTCTTCATTTCTACAGTATATCCACAAGACCCTACATATTGCATCTTTACCTTGCCTTTCGTAAGTTTTTTTTTTATGTACATGTATGCAACATACAGCCATTCCCTTTTACTTTCAGATTTCTTACATGACTGTTTTATATATATAAAAAAATGAGCATCATAAACTTTTATAAAATGCACAATATTGTTAAAGATAAGTCTTTATATCTATCTATCTATCTATATATATATATATATATATATATATATATATATATATGTATGTGTGTATGTATACACACACACACACACTCACACACACATATATATATACATATATATATTATATATATATATATGTGTGTGTGTGAGTGTGTGTGTGTATACACACTCACACACACACACTCACACACACACACATATATATATATATATATATATATATATATATATATATATATATGTGTGTGTGTGTGTGTGTGTGAGTGTGTGTGTGTATATACATACACACATACACATATATATATATATATATATATATATATATATATATATATATATATATATATATATATATATATATATATGTGTGTGTGTGTGTGTGTGTTGTGTCTGTATGTATGGATTTTCAACGACAAGATTTGATGCCCCACTTCCAAAAGGAAAGAAGGAAAGCTAGAAACAAAGCGTGAATTTATCATTATTCTCAACGGCGAACGGTGATCAAAAACAATAATCTCTTATGATCTCCTACATGAGATTAGGTCCCCGTCAGGAGAAATGCGCTTCCAGTCGCCCTCATTCCTTCCATCGCAATTTGTCCCCTCTAGAGTGTATCAATTACTTTTCCTTAATGACGTCCCTCGAGTATCAAGGTCTGAAGCCCAGGTCCATTAGGTCTCTCCTGCCTTTGCATTACCGTCACCATCAACATCATCATCCCCAACTTCGTCCTTTAAGAACCGGACCCCCGAGGGAGACTTCCATTTTAACCTGAAGGTCGTGCTTGAACGGATATTGTAAGCTGTTTGGTTCTTGTTGGTTTCATGATGTTCATTCTTTTCTCTAATCATATTTATTTACTGTTGTTTTGTATCAATTTCACATTCAATTCCCTTTCATTGTTAATCATTAAGCACCTATGTGGGGAAGCTTAATAAGCTGGTTCACGGCCTTTCAGCTCTGTCCCAGGTAAATTCAACTGTAACGATATCAACAATTAGGCTAATTTTTTTTATCTTACTTTATATCCACGATCCTTACAATTATAAACAACTTGGCAGAAAAAATAATACAAAAAACCCTCCTAATTATAGTTTTACATAAATAACATTTATATCAACTGTTCTCATAATATCTATAACTATTTCAGCAGAAAAAAAATTAAAGCAAATAATATGAAAACTAAGTCTATAAATCAAAGAGCACTACAATACGATTCAAGAGGTCTCCTGGGGCTTTAGTAAGTATACAATCCTATTAAACTACAAACAAGTAAATAAAAAGAAAAGGCAAGAAGGGAATTTCTATCTCTCTGAAAATATATATATATATATATATATATATATATATATATATTTATATATATATGTGTGTGTATATATAAATTATATATATATATATATATATATATATATATATATGTATATATACATATATTTTTATATATATATATATATATTATTATTATTACTATTATTATTATCATTATTACTTGCTATACTACAACCCTAGTTGTAAAAGCGGGCTGCTATAAGCCCAGGGGCCCCAACTGGGAAAATAGGCCAGGGAGGAAAGGAAATAAGGAAAAATAAAATATTCTAAGAACGGTCACATTAATATAAATATTTCGTATATAAACTATAAACAACTTTAACAAAACAAGAGGAAGAGAAATTAGAGAGAACAGTGTGACCGAGTGTACCCTCAAGCAAGAGAACTCTAACCCAAGAAAGTGGAAGACCATGGTACAGAGGCTATGGCACTACCCAAAACTAGAGAACTATTTTCCCTGTTGTCCTCCTAGAAGAATTGCTTACCATAGCTAAAGAGTCTCTTCTACGCTTGCCAAGAGGAAAGTAGTCACTGAACTATTACAGTGTAGTAGTTAACTCCTTGGGTGAAGAAAAATTGTTTGAAAATCTCAGTGTTGTCAGGTGTATGAGGACAGAGGAGAATATGTGAAGAATAGGACAGACTATTCGGTGTATGTGTAGGCAAAGGGAAAGCGAGCCGTGACCAGAGAGAAGGATCCAATGTAGTACTGTCTAGCCAGTCGAAATACCCCATAGTATCTCTACAAGTGACTGGTGCCCTGGTCAACCTACTACCAACTTCTCTCTTTCAGCTGACAATACCACTCGAATAGAGTAATGATACTAAGAGATAACGTAACGGGTACTTCGTGATATGATTGAATAACAACAACTGGGAAAAAAACTGAATAAATATTCACAAGTGGCAGAGGCAATGGACAAGAATGTCCAAGAGACCAACCATATATACAGATGACCAACGCCAAAGACCCCTCTCCATCCAAGATAAGACCACGAGGGGCCAAGAAATGGCTACTAATGACTCAACACGTAGACTTATAGGCTCAGAGGGCCGGTGAGGTTATGAACACTAGTGATCACTTTTTTGAGCTGTGACTGAGAGAGCTCGAACTCCCAACAATCCAATCGTGAGTCAGAGACGTAAAGAATTTAGAAAAGCAAAATAAAGGTAAATTTAATGTTTAGAAATTTAATTATAAAGCAATCAAACCACAAAACACTGACCTAAACTTGAAAAATAAAACATTAAAGTTAAAATACTATCAAAATTTGGTTAAAATTTTCTCTTTCTCCTCTACTGTTTGGCTCAATAACCATTTTTAACATAATGAGAATCTATTAATGATAAGTCTAAAAACTTAAAATGTAAGGCTCAGCCTAAATAAAGAAATCAACGCATGGCAGATAAAAGATCCACTAAAGGCGATATCACATGAGAACATTATGTGGCACCATTGAGCATATCGACCCCCATAACACCGCACATAATCAAAACTGGTAGCAAACAGGAAGTCAAGTGGTATCTAGATTTAACATCACTATAACACAAATTTAAGCTTCTAAATATAAAAACTAAGGTATTTGCTGCATCGCTCCAACCTTTGGAGGTAAAATGTCATACAACAACAGAATATGGCCTTCATATCCAGGATCATACGCCTCACCAGTCGTAAATTGCGGAAAAAGAAGGCGAAAAACAGGACTCAATTAATGTTAAGAGGAGACAATTTATAAAGATACCGGAGATAAGGCCAGGAAAGGACATACACACGAACGGATGTCCGTTTGGTTATATCCCTGGCTTGAAGAAAGGTTTTTACATAAGAAACCGCGGCTCAGCCGGATATGACGTTGGATATACTTTCTCTTCGACTTCGCTATTTCATATAACAATTATTACCGGAGAAGAATATTTACAAATACAAATACATTTTTATACACACGCACATATATATATATATATATATATATATATATATATATATATATATATATATATATATATATATATATATATGAATTATACACAGTATACACACACGCACACACATACACACACACACACACATATATATATATATATATATATATATATATATATATATATATATATATATATATATATAGTATCTGTGTACGAGTATGTGAATATTAACATTTGATTCCCGGTCAGGACAAGACGATATAAACAAGAGTACCTATGAGATACTTCCATGAAACCTCAAGGGCACCCACTTCTGAAGTGTTCCTTTTACAGGACGAAATGGCATCTGGTAAAAAAAGAGGGACATGTATATGTGCATAGATACATGAAAATAGTGTATATATAGAGTATGTACAGTATATATATATATATATATATATATATATATATATATATATATATATACATATATATATATATATATATATATATATATATATATACATATACTTTTACAGGACGAAATGGCATCTGGTAAAAAGAGATGTACATGTATATGTGCATAGATACATGAAAATAGTGTATATATAGAGTATGTACAGTATTTATATATATATATATATATATATATATATATATATATATATATATATATATACATATATATATATATATATATATATACATATATATATATATATATATATACATATATATATATATATATATATATACATATACTTTTACAGGACGAAATGGCATCTGGTAAAAAGAGATGTACATGTATATGTGCATAGATACATGAAAATAGTGTATATATAGAGTATGTGTATATATATATATATATATATATATATATATATATATATATATATATATATATACATATACTTTTACAGGACGAAATGGCATCTGGTAAAAAGAGATGTACATGTATATGTGCATAGATACATGAAAATAGTGTATATATATAGTATGTATATATATATATATATATATATATATATATATATATATATATATATATATATATATGCATATACACACACATATATATATGTATATCTATATATATAGATATATATACATATATATATATGTATGCATATATATATGTATATATATATACATATATATAAAACATATACACATATATATGTATACATATATATATATATATATATATTATATATATACGTATATATATTCCATATATACATATATATATCTATATATACATATATATATAGATATAGATATATATATATATATATATATATATATATATATATATATATATATATATATATGTATATATATGTATATAGATATTTATATATATATATATATATATATATATATATATATATATATATATATATATATATATATATATACACATACATACATACATACATACATAAATAAATAAAATGTTTACCTGAGATATATTCTTCGCAAGTCAACAAAAAAACATGCCTAAAATTATCCTTTCCAAAGCATCACACAAGATTAAATTTGGTTGACCGAATGGATCACCAAACTTTAATAGGCAGAGCAAACAAAGGCAGCCGAGAGCAATGCACACAAAAACGATCACTGGCAAACTAGGTGGAGTGAAGGGTAAATAGTCGTAAACAGATTGTGTATCCTTGTAAACAACTGATGAAAATCAATTGTAACTTGAAAATAAACGATGGATACCAATATCAACATTAAATGAAATGTCTAAATAATGAAAAATATAAACAATGTGAAGATAAATTCAAACTTAATTTTGATGGAGTCAAAATATAAATGTTTGGAAATACAAAAAAGTTGAAAACTTTGGAAATAGTTCGAAACTAAACAAACATCTGGGAGAGCTATTAACACAGTTAACAAAGAAATAGTGAAATGTAAAAAAATCTAAGAGAAACTTTAATTCTAACTAGGAAAAACTGAATATAATGAACTGAAAAAATAAACTTATCAGAAATAAGAAATAAAAAACAATCACCTACAATATAAATATTTACATATAAATGAGAGGGATGATCATATGGAGACATGAAATAATTGTAATGAAAACTTGAAACAGATTAGGACTTGAAATTTTTATAAAATAACTTAATAAAAGAATGCCGATGTAAGCGGCACAGGATCAAAGTTGAAAAAAAAAATACATTGTAGTTTAGGTGATAGAAAATGCATATAAACTTACGTAATAATTTATAGGAAGACGTCCAGAATTCTGGGAAATTAAGCAACAATAAGGAAAAACATAGTTTGCAATTAGAGATACGTGACAGAACATAAAATTAGAAAAATATAATATAAAAAAATGATTAAAGCTGAAAGTGGTCCAAAACTGCAAAGTCTTGTAACGAGAAAAATATAAATAACGTGTCGTTTACTACAACAAAATTGGTAGACTGAAGTACTGACATATTCATAAGCGAGAGGAAGGAAAAATTTTAAAAGCTTAGGTTGAAATTTTCGCAATATGATAGCTTTCAAAGTACAGTTAGATTACATATTTTTCAAATACGAGCATAACAAACCTAATTTCAGATGAAATTACTTTAGGAATGAAAAATACCAAGCCTCATCAGAAACCAAATATATATATATATATATATATATATATATATATATATATATATATATATATATATATATATATATATATATATATATATATATATATATATTCCAACAAAAAAGCTATCAATTGTGTCACCTAATAGGCCGGGAAGTCGGGGAAAACTCGCTGGTAAGAGACTGATGTTTCGCCAGGTAAATCCTGAACTGTAGGTAGCAGTTAGGTTCCGACTTCTTTTAGAGCCTCTGGTGGAATGGTTGGAAGAGACCGGGCCTTTCATTTAAAGGGGCTAGGGTTCGATCCCAAGTATGAGGTAGAAATTTATATATATAGATATATAGATATATATATATATATATATATATAGAGAGAGAGAGAGAGAGAGAGAGAGAGAGAGAGAGAGAGAGAGAGAGAGAGAGAGAGAGAGAGAGAGAGAGGTTTTCTATAGTTTGAGTACCTTAAGGGAGGGATTTAAAGTAGGAATAGAGGCTTAAGGGATGGTTTTAATCCCCCTTTGGAGAGAAGGGGAATCGTACAAGACCCAGGCAATCAACGCTCGCAGAATTTTGAAGGGGCGATACGCGAATTATTCACAACACCTCACGCGGAAGAAATCGACGACGATGCAGATTTGGAAAAATTGCAATGTACGATAAAAGCCGAAGACCAAACACTGTAATCGAGGCGACGTCGGTATTTGTGATATTTTTCGACTATAGGAACGAGCATCATTCACCACGATGTGGAAAATCTTCGACGAAGTGAATCGAGCTGGATTAAGTAATGCAAAACAAAATGTTAAGATTTGTTGGATACAACATTATCATATTTGTTATAACTTATCATAATTATTAAATATCCATCGATATTCAAAAATACCTGGGCACTGGTAATACATTCATTATTTCAATTAATAATTATGAAAGGACAAAGATGGATTATATCTACTTTTTAGGATGTGAATAACGTGTAAAAGTGAAATTTGAAATAATCTTTCTGTTCAAATTTAGTATTCAACAATTCATGCAAAGCGTTGGAAGTCCTTTCAGCTATACAACGACGAACAATTTAAACATGGCGTAAATCCTACTAGCATGTATCCACGTCCAGACATGGCACATGTTTTCCATTTCCATTTATATCGATTTTCACGAAATATATTCAGTCTTACTAAGCCAGCAGGAAGGCCATGAACAGCAAGTGACATAAAATGAAGAAATAGTGTGAATTAGAAAATAAGTTTAGACGAGTTCAATATACTGTAAAAGCCATCTACGAATCATGTTAGGATATAAAACCACAATTTAAAACACATTATCTGATAATTGTATAATATAAATTTGCTAACTGTCATCCAAAAATGAGGCAGACGCTAAAGTCATATAATAGCTATTTAGTAAAATGTCACCACAAAACCATCAGAAAGCAAAATATGGTTAGTATTCAGTATATATAAAAAAAAAAAAAAAAAAAGTACTCAAAGCTTTTAATTTCCACAATTCAAGCACAGTGATGAATCTGACAAGGTATCTGTGCGATATATTATGATATTTCAGAAAACTATTATCTTTATGACTAGAGGCAAACTACTAGAAAGAACGCGAAACTGCTACAGAACAGAATGCCAATATTCAAAAAGAATAAAAGAAAAAGCCAAAAGTATAAGACTACGTATGCAATTAAACCAAAGGTTATGCAAAGATTTACACTCTGCTGATCTCATTGCAGACAACCCCATCCCGTTCCACCCACAACCCCTCCCAAGACCCCTTTGTCTGTCATGAAACCTAAACGAATCCACCCACACCAACGCCCGTCTGACGAGTTCTCTCTCCCCATCCCACACCTCTTTGAGCAGGGCCCGTCTGTCGCCAGACATTTCAACCTACTTGCAACCATAGGACATTTGATCAACTTTCCTTCAGTCAAGTAATCCTGGAAGTCGAGCAAGAATTCGAAAAGCAAATGGGATTTCTCCATTTTATTACCACGGTGAAATTTGAAATGGAAATAGCTGCCTTTAACAACTCTCTTAACCCTTTCTGGGCTCTTATAAACATGTCCATTTTAATGACTAGTTTTCAGATCTCTAAGAATGAGTGGGGTTTAACACAAGGCTTCTTAAAACCATTTCACATTATATCATTGACGCGTTACTGCTCAGCATGAATCCGTGTTGCCAAAACACAATTACCAACAGTCTCCAGCAACCACATACTAAGGATGTACAAAAGAAAACAAAAGAAAAAAATCTAATATGTCTTTATCTATCTGTTTTTTTATTTGTTTCTAAGAAAAATCAGCTTCGCGGCAACAAGCTTCTTTTTTTTTTTGTTCTTTCTTCTATTAATATAGGCTCAATCGACGAATATCACAAAAGTCTTTATTTAGCCTCAAAGTCCACAACAAACCAAAGATAAGAATGGGAATTGAAAAAATTCAAACCAAAATAATAGGTTTTCACTTTATGATTACAAAATGCACTGCTTCATCTATACGCTACTATTAAGGATTAAAATCTTGAAAATAAGCTGGAAAGCATATCAAAGAATAAAAGTTAAACAAAATCGTCAAATATATTATACAAAGTATTTCAACGTGCGATCGAAAGACAAAAAAGCTAGTTCCAGTTTATACCGATTCATCCCATCCCAATGAGACAGATCTCTTTTGCCCTCTTTGTGTACCTGACAGCTTCCTTCTCTATCTCCCTTTCCAGTAAAGCTCCTTCCTACAATCTTCTTCGGTTCCCATTTCCATTACTATTCTCAAACCAAGCATCAAATCTAACAGGTTTATCCACCCATGTAATCTTCCTCCACAACATTGCAAATTTCTAGACGGAAAAGGTTCCCCTGCCCAGGCGTGGTTACCGGCCCGGTTCCCTCTCAGCTAACGATGGTCTGTTTCCTTGGTCTCTATTCCTGCCACCTTCCAAAGGTCATTGATGAAAGAAAAGGTCAATTTGTAGTATTACATAACGGCTGCCGACGCAGACCCTTCGTGGCTAAAAACAGATAACTATACTGGCTCAGGGTGACGAAATGCCTCAAGGAAAGGAAACGTCGCTCGGAAATATGCATAAACACCATCACCCAGATACTGCTACAGACATAATGAATGTCTTTACAATAACTGCCGGGATACAAAAACACAGGACAAAGATGGAAGACCCATATATGAACAAGATTTAAAGATTATAACTTTATGGAAGCGAAAGAGAGAAATAAGGAATTGCGTTTATAAGGCCTGATAACAAGCGCAAAGACATAAGCAAGCACAAAAGCAGACGGCAGCCTAACATCTTTATGGAGACAAATGACAGAAAAGTCCTTAAAAAGACTAAGATGCAAATTGCAAAATGTCTTTTCAAAGACCAAAGATAGGCATATTATGCCTTTTCACAGACTAATTAAAAAAAATTATGCCTTTCCACAGACTGATTGAAAAATACATCACGACAAGAGGACCGTTTCTGGACAAACAACAATGGTAAGGAGATAAACTCAATCATTCAGTCCAAACTCCGTCCCCCACCTCACATTGACATATGACTTTTAAACGGCGAACTCTAATCGTTTATTGCTTCCAGTCCGTACTTTTCATTGCTCTCTCTCTCTCTCTCTCTCTCTCTCTCTCTCTCTCTCTCTCTCTCTCTCTCTCTCTCTCTCTCTCTCTCTCTCCCAAGGCTCTCGCGTTCAACTCCCTAGATGAGTTTCTAAAAATAAATCCCGTATACATCCATTAAAGGTTTAAAGGTATAATCCATGAGCAACCGAGGCAAGGGGCGGCACACTGCAGCATCACACAGTGCCCTAGAGACCGAACTTAAAACAAATACGATCAGTGCCAGGCAATGGCTTCTGATGACTCAGAAAGTACATATATGGGCACCTATCGGCACTTCATCCCACGCTGACACGAATAGTCAGGTCACGATTTAACCCTTAAAATCTATCAAGCTGTGAGCGGATTTGAACATAAGGCCCGGAGATTCCGAATCTCCACTTGGCCACCAAAACCGTATTTGATCTACACAATGAAGACGGTACCTGGTTGCAAGTCGGTAACTGTGGGTCACAGATTGGGTAAAAAGCCGTTGAGGAAAAAAAAAAAAAACAGCCATGAGTGACAAGAAAATATGTTATACTAACATAATTATAATAAAAGTCAGTCGCCAAACAGTGAAGTCATTCGTCAGATATCCTAAACCCATTTTCTCTGCTTAATTCCTACTTTCCTTCAACAACTCCCTCTTTCCAATTCTAAATTTAACTCCCTCCTTCCCTTCATACCAAAACCATCCTATTGACTTTTAATCCCAGCTATCTCATTTCTTTTAAATCTCAGCCTTTCAGAATCAGATATGAGAGCTCTGGGAATGGTAAAAAATTGAAGGAAATTTATTGTGCGTATAAAGAACTGTTCCGAAGGAGAGAGCCTGTAATCACTGAAGGGATCCATTTTATTCTGCTGTGAATAACTCTCGAGATGAAAAATTACCCCAAAAGATGAGTAATTGCCGTCTCTCTCTCTCTCTCTCTCTCTCTCTCTCTCTCTCTCTCTCTCTCTCTCTCTCTCTCTCTCTCTCCCCCCTAAAGTTATAAACGCCTTCTCTCTTTCTCTAATAGTTATAAACGCTTTCTCTCTCTCTCTCTCTCTCTCTCTCTCTCTCTCTCTCTCTCTCTCTCTCTCTCTCTCTCTCTCTCTCCTAACAGAAATAAAATGCATTATTTTCAATGTTAATCGATGCCTATTTACCAATATCATACCCGTCTCTCTTCAAAGCAATCCTAAATCACAGAGACGATACGGCTGTGTATCATCATTTACTCTCACTGATGATATATTGAACGTCTCTATCACTGCATCTGTACCAAGACTACATATAGACTCTTTCTGTAGGTCTTGATCTGTACTTTCACAAACCGAAAAAACACGTGTTAAGAGACAAAAGTTTTCGATAGGCCATCTGGTGAGCAGAGATTTATCGCCATTTCAACTGCCTGGAGACGGGGCGTTATTCTTATTCAACCATGAACTCTTTTCACGATTCTGATAATTTTCAAATCACACATTACACTATTGATTTAAAAAATTCCCGTCAAAATAATGTCTTCATTAAATTTCTTCCAAAAATTGTTACAAATAGTGTCCAAATCACCATAATTGAAGACCTTGAGAAGGTAATAACCCACTCACCGATGACTGAAACCAATCCACACAGATCTCTCTCTTCAATAATATAAACTCTTGACATTTCATTTGTCTCCACCTCTCTCCTTTATTTTCTCCAATGGAATGCAGGAAATAACTTCATTCATTTTAAATATTCTCTATCTTTCTCTCCAAGAACAATCTCATAATATATTTGTGCGTGTGTTGTTGTTCAGTGATTATGGAACTAGACAACGCCTGCAACGCATCCTTTTTCCCCCAGCGGTTTTCCCTTACTTTCCAATCAGATCTCTTTATATTCTTTTTCCCTTTTACGTCTTTCATATCTCTTTTCATATGACAACGTTTTTACTCATTCAGATGGCAGTTATTATTATTATTTTTACTTGCTAAGCTACAACCCTAGTTGGAAAAGCAAGATACTATAAGCCCAAGGGCCCAACAAGGAAAATAGCCCAGTGAGGAAAGAAAACAAGGAAAAATAAAATATCTAAATAAAAGTAACATTTAAATATTTCCTATATAAACTATGAAAACTTCAATAAAACAAAAGGAAGAGAAATGAGATACAATAGTGTGCCCGAGTGTACCCTTAAGCAAGATAAGACAGTGGAAGACTATGGTACAGAGGCTATGGCACTGCCCAAGACTAGAAAACAATGATTTGATTTTGGAATGTCCTTCTCCTAGAAGAGTTGCTTACCATAGCTAAAGAGTCTCTTCTACCATTACCAAGAGGAAAGTAGCCACTGGACAATTACAGGGCAGTAGTTAACCCCTTGGGTGAAGAAGAATTGTTTGGTAATCTCAGTGTTGTCAAGTGTATGAGAATAGAGGAGAATCTGTAAAGAATAGGCCAGACTATTCGGTGTATGTAGGCAAAGGGAAAAAACCGTAACCAAAGAAAAGGATCCACTGCAGTACTGTCTGACAAGTCGACAAGTCAAAGGACCCCATAACTCTCTAGCGGTAGTATCTCAACGGGTGGCTGGTGCCCTGGCCAACCTACTAACTACTACCAGTTCCTTGAGTTTTACGGCTCCTGTAGTCTAACACATGATTCTACTCTAAGACAAAACACTCCAGCGCTGTCGAGATTAGTGCCATAGCAGTGAACATTCAATTCTAGTTTTATTCAAGCCCTACTGAACAAGAAAAATAGACAGATAGACATGCACTATACAGTTAAATCATCTACTTATTCGCGTGTACAAGAAAGAGGAGGCTTGAAACACAAGGGCACTCAACACCTAGAGTGCTTTTTACGCTCCATTCTTACACAGCATAAATCAGCATTCCTAGAATTCTCGAAAATTTCGGCTCACCGACCCCATTCGTGCCTACACAGTATAAATCTCCCAGCTCTCCTTTAAAGGAAGGTTAAAAGGATTATCACGGAAATAATTAATAAGCTTAAAACGCTCACAAGTCTGCATTTTATCTCATTTCAAAGCTTACATATATATATTAATATATATATATATATATATATATATATATATATATATATACATATATATATATATATACATATATATACATTTATAAATATATATATATATATATATATGAATGATATCAATTTTAGTCCCTCTAAACCATATATATATATATATATATATATATATATATATATATATATATATATATATATATATATATGAATGATATCAATTTTAGTCCCCCTAAACCATATATATATATATATATATATATATATATATATATATATATATATATATATATGAATGATATCAATTTTAGTCACTCTAAACCATATATATATATATATATATATATATATATATATATATATATATATATATATATATATATATATATATTGTGTGTGTATTATTAGCGTGAGCGTATAATACAGGCGCATATGTCTCTCTCTCTCTCTCTCTCTCTCTCTCTCTCTCTCTCTCTCTCTCTCTCTCTCTCTCTCTCTCTCACCCTATGACATTCTCCACGCGTGTCGTGTCACACACACTTTTGAATAAACGTCCCCTCGACTAATCTTCCCCACTGAGATTCACCGCCCCTCCCTCCCTCCTTCCCTCCCACACATACAGCCACTCCATGGAACAATCCCCTCTCCGGAGGCTATTTCCCTCCCTCGCAGGAGGGTGCAGAGCGATGAGTCATAGGCATCTTCCCCCTTAACAAAAACCCCCTTCCCTTGGACCACCATGACCACATGTCCACCCCACCAGCATTCTCCCCTCGGCCGGGGACAACCTCCCATTACTGGCGTGCTCTTTTCCCTTACAAAAGACACTAAAAATAAAGAGAAAATTGTGAATACTGAATAGCGCGTATTTGACACCGATTGGCGATAATTTTTTACTACAATGAGTTGGGGCACTGTCTGGTGATTGAACTTTTTTCATAATGTATTGTGAATATTTGTTTTTAACGTTGCTTCACAATACTGCCCAATTACCTAAAAGAAAAGGTTTTGGATAGTGTTTCGGCGTATTCAAATACATTGTTTTTTCAGAACTTTAGCTAAAGTATCTTGGTGATAATGTAAAAAGAAAAATAGCAAAGTTTTTTACAACATTGCTCATCAACGCTTCCTTCGTTCGGCTGTTCTATGATAATGTTTATGTAACAACGCTTAGGGCTCCACTGTGAGCCTTTATTGTGACTGTTTTGCCTTACTGCTTCATGGCGGTATTTGGGACACTATTTTGTGGTCGTGGTTTATCACAATGTTCTGTAGTGGTATTTTGAGGCAAGGACTCATGATACTGTGTACTCCTTTTTGCTTTTGGGGGATCAGTAACTTGAGACAGTATTTTGCAAAAGTTTTGTCACGGTATTTTGTGACACCACTTGAAAATTAAGCTATGTGACATTTTTTTTTTTTATTAAAAAACAGAGTACACTTTCGATAAACAATCCATCTACACTTACACCTCCAAATGAAACCTAAAACATTAAGCAATTCCTACAAATTTCATATTTAGCAGATTATTTTCTGCAATCGCAAATATACAACCATACTTACACACTATATTCGATAAAATAATTTCTCCTAAGGAGTTTTGCGTTTGCATATTGATAATGAACGATTTCTTTAAATTTGATTATTGTGATATCAAAATATGGACTATATCCAAAACATATAATGATCGTTAAGCATTAATACAAACAAACACAGATCATATGTTACCCAAAAATTTTTTATTCTTTTATTTTGGTGGTGGTAAGTAGATACCCCTCAGTATACTTTCTACATCAGAGGGGTTCTTCCCTTGAAAACGGGGGAAAAAAAAATAGATGGTAGTCCGTAACAGATTCACATTTAAAGTGTACTGTAGAGTAATCGATGAAACCATTAACACATCCTCCACAAATAGAGATAATAATGTTTCAATGACTTCAAAGCCGCAGTGGTAAAAAAGAAAAAAATAATAACAATAATAAAAAAAAAAATTAATAATAAAAAACTAGCACTGCTCCCACGAGCCAGACTAAGAAATTAATCAGAGTTCAAGAGGATGGAGAGTTTGCCATCACACCGACTCTTTAAAAAAATCTAGCTTAAAGGAGATACTGTTATTACAATTTCATATATGAATATTTGAGGTTCACTTTTCTCGGAGGATAGCATAATACACTTTGGATTATGATTTGACAATATGGATCCTCTCACGGGATAAGAATAAAATACCAAAAGGATTAAAGACGAGGCCACAGGATACGGCGCTTTAGTTGAAACCTCATTCCCTCTATGGCATGAAGGTTTCCATCTACCTTTTAGAACCCTCAAGAAGAAGCTATTTTTATCTAATACCAAGTGCAAACACACGCACACACGTATACACAAACACATATATAAAGTATATATATATATATATATAAATTATATATATATGAATATACATCACTAACATATATATATATATATATATATATATATATATATATATATATATATATATATATATATATATAACATAAATGTATATATATACAGTATATATATATATATATATATATATATATATATATATATATATATATATATATATATATATATATAAATTATATCATTTACATAAATAAATATTTACTTGCTCTAAACCCCATTTTATCTAGAATAGAGTAGTCCAAAAAATACATCCGTGCTTGACACACTACAGTTCAAGGGGCTCTAAGCCAATGCTCCTGGTAATTACATTTTGTAGACCAACATTTTTTTTTTTTCAGACCCAACAGTGATGAATGTAACTTAGCTTTCAGGTGAAGACCAGTATATACTCATGACCCAAAGCAAATGCATGTAATTCTGAGCACATGTTAAATCAGCTAAAAATATCATAATTAATACACGTTAAATAGCGTAAGTTCAAATGAAAAAAACTCTATTTAAGTTCCAGCCAGTTAACAAGAACACTGAATTATATATGTCATTTAAATGTCCCCGGCATTTCAGAAAAGTACTACCGGTATGAGCATTATTTCTACCGATCCTTTTACTCCCAATTAAATAAAGTGGGTAAAACTTGAGCTTCTAAAAGAGAGAGAGAGAGAGAGAGAGAGAGAGAGAGAGAGAGAGAGAGAGAGAGAGAGACTTGTATATTAATTGAAATGCATACATTATATCAAACTGAATATAAGTTATTCCGCATTACCTGAATTGACCATAATTATTACAAATTTGCTTAGCAAGAGTATCACATGATAACCCGTTAGCATTACTCTAGAATCGATCAAACAAAATATACTTTAGTTACAATCTTAGCAGCGTTACCATTTCAACTGAAACTTTAAATAGCGGCAAGCAAGTGACCCTGAGAGATCCAATCGATTAATCTCCCTCACCTCGTCAAGTTGTCATTAAGAACAAAAAGGAATCATGGCGTTCCTAAGACAGATAGATGGCAAGCTACACTGAAGAGGCAAAGTTCTTAAGGAGTAAAATACATCAGCCAGCGTACAAAATACTTAGAAACAGTACCGCTCATGAATAAATGGCAAAAACTACCTTTACATTAAGTAACTCAGAGAAGCTTCGCGAAGACTACAAGAAAACTTCAACAGTGTTGCAGTAACTTTACAAGCGCTTATTTAGGTTATATATGATTCAGAATATTATCAGTCCAGTATTGGAATAATCTTAAAAAGCTTCAGTGAACCCCTTACTGAAGCTCACGGAATGAATATTTAAGACACCCAAATCACTTGAAAGACTTAAGCTTCAGATGGTAAAGAATTTTGCGACTCGCACAACAAACAATAAAGAAGCTTCGATAAATAAGTTTTTTTTTTTTTTCAGAATTTTACATCAATATCAATATTGAAGTATCACTTTAATGACACCGCTAATTTATAACAAGCTTCAAAACATAACACTGCAAATCTTTAATAACTATAAGTACAATAAATGGAAATTCAGATATTTAACGGGAGAATATTTGCAAAATCTTCATTAGGCCTATATGACGACAACAAAATTTCACTCGGCACGTGATATCAAAAGAACTCTCCAAACCTGTCACCACAAAAGCAATAACAACCGACATCACAAAAGCAATAACAACCGACATCAAAAAACTTCAGCAAAGAACATAACATAACGAAACTTCCAGATATCTTTATCACAATAGCTTCAATATATATCTGAAATCAGTAAGATACACACTTTAAGAGAATCTAATGACTGTCACTATGTTTATATCATCTTATATACAAACCGTGTGTGTAAGAACAATAGTCACCCAGTCTAAAAATATTAGTGCAAGTCCTACTGTTTGAGAGGTTCTGTCACTATTGTCATATCCAGGAGCGTTAGTATTCGAATGTCCGAGAGCTTAAGCAATTATTATTATCACTAGTCAAGCTATAACCTTAGTTGGAAAATTAGGAGGCTACAAGCACAAAGGAAAACACGGAAAATAGTCCTATGCCGAGAGGAAACAGAGAATTGCCGAATAAACTATATAGGAAAAATACAGAATACTTTAAGATCAGCAACAGCATTAACATAAAACCAAATATATATAAACTACGAAACAAAACTGGCATCAACCTGTTCAACAGAAAAGTATTTGCAAAAAGTTTGAACATCTGAAGTTACACAGATTCAACCGTCACATTACGCAGATTCCAGAATCTGTCATAGCTGGAGTAAAACCTCTAGACTATACTGTGTAATATTATATCTTATGATAGGAAATGGCAAGACTGTAAATCTTATGATAGAGAAGGCAAGGCTGTAAATCTTATGATGCAGGAGACAATGTTGTTAGAATTAACTGCATAACTCTGCTGGCATGACTGATGACGGCCTTACATTTCATTTGAAGAGGCTAGTTCGATCCCAAAGTGAGGTAGCGATTTATTTCTATTTGAACACGATGTTATGTTCACTTTTATCATTAATTGAATTATTGTGGGTAATTTGAATTAACAACTCCCATTGGTCACACCAGGTAAATCTTGAAATGCAGTTAGTACTTAGATTCCGACTTCTTGAATTTAGAGCTTCTGGTAGCACAACTGATGTTGACATTGTCTTTCATTTAAAGAAACTAGGGAACGATCCAATGTGATTACAGTTATAAATAAGACATATATATATATATATATATATATATATATATATATATATATATATATATGTATATATCTATATATATACACATATATGTATATATATATTATACACACACACACACACACATATATATATATATATATATATATATATATATATATATATATATATATATATATATACATATATAAAAATGCAATACTCCTTTTTACCAGGTGAACTCGTAAGGGACAGCCTAGAACTGAACTCGGTCCCAATAATTTGAGCCCAATCTCTACACCAGTTGGCCACAGAGCCCACAGTCCCATCCCTTGCCTAGAAGTGTTGAAGAGACACGTTATATTGGATTTTATTCGACCTAAGCAAGAATAGAACATGCTTCCCGAATTGGTAATTTTTAACGCATCAGACAGAGCCAAACAAGCCCCATGATACACACACACAAATATATATATATATATATATATATATATATATATATATATATATATATATATATATATATATATATATATATATATCGTAGGAAGAATCGTTTTAATTTAGCAAATCACTGATAAAACTAAAATGCTACTGGTGTAAATGTGTAAGATATAAAATAATTCAACAATGCGGTCAGGAAAATAAAAATAGAAATACTGAGGAAACCAATGACTCATACCTAAAAAGGGGAATTAATTACAAGTATAGAGAGTACGAAAAAAATCAGTAAACCAATATAAAACCAGCTATCACAAAAATAAAAATAAAAAGTTACAAATAGCCATGAAATGGAAAAGATACAAAAAAACCTATTCTCTTCCGATCTCTTACCGTGGAACAAAAATTATGCTGTTGCTTCAGACAATAAAAGGCCTAACGCAATAAAAGGCTGAGGTTTGGAATTACCTCCATTACGCCATTTAGCCTGTTATGGTCTCTCCACGATCAAACGACAGGAAAAAAAAAAAATTTCACGATGGTTCCACCAGTAATTGAGCAACAAACAAGCAGGCTGGTGGGCTAATCGCCGTGATGGCTGAAAGGAAATAAAAATCCAAATGGGGAGATAAAATAATTAGATCATGCAAGCTACAAGTGACTTCATTCTTTCAGTAAAAATTTTTTTTATTGTAGATGACATTAAGTCAGCCAATCAAACGAAATCTTTTGGCCAAGCCTACATTTAATAAAAATAATAGATAATACACATGAAAAAGATGTTGAATCAACTTAAAAGAAAGAATAAAAAAAAAAAATCCGTAATGATTGATTTACCTCTACAGACTCATCACTCCCAAGAAATCGAATGACGTCAAAGGTTTATTCACAATAAGAAGCAAAACTGGACGTAATCAAATGCCAAGCAATCGAAATTAGAATTGTTATCAGCATCATCGCTTTAAAATAGCTTTCCTTATGAATAGCTACAATTTTCGTTCGTGCGGTTTACTTACTTTAAAAAATTATTTCCGTCATCTACATAAATATGGCTATCCATAACAACAAAACACTTTTAAAGACTTGCTGCTACTACTACTACTACTACTACTACTACTACTACTACTACTACTACTACTACTACTACTACCAATTATAATAATTACAGTCTACTAAAATATCAATTTGACGATCGATTCTGTTTTCTAAGGCAACACAACGAACAAAAAGTAAAAATATTTCTGGCTTAGTACGAGACCCTCATCCTTCACTACGTTCCTGACTGGGATGGCCCAAAATCTTAATTTTTCCTCCAAGCCCAACATCCTTTCCATCCAGTGAATCAGGCTCTGTACTCGTCAAAAAGGAAATTAGGTTGATTTTCCTTTCGGTATTCATTCCACAGGTCACTGAATTCGGTATATTATATATATATATATATATATATATATATATATATATATATATATATATATATATATATATATATATATATA
>NC_090750.1:34796714-34804214 GCF_036898095.1 Palaemon carinicauda | reverse complement strand
CTCAGCATCTGCTATCTTAATAACAACACAGAGAATGTCACACCTCAGTGACACTCCATTGCGCTGACGTACAATAAAAGCAACTTGAAGAGAGTTCTGGTGTTGCACGTGCTAACGTTTGGCAACACTAGCAAGCATCGTCGCAGTGCATGCAATAAACCATATAAGCTCAAGGTCACTTTGCAATTCTCTCCGCAGGAAAGTCGGCAAGTACATACATAGCTATTTGAATATTAATATTAATAATAATTATAATAATAATAATTACCATTATTGCTGGTGTTGTTCTGGTTATCATTACCAACACCCCTGCTTAAAAATTATATTAGTGCTGGATGCAAATTCTGCGTTTTATTACTCTAAATTTAAGTATATAAACTTACATCCGGGGATTTATTACTTCAAAAGTGTACCTAGTTCGTTAAAACGGTGCATCTTGCAGGTAAATAAATACTGAGACTTACAAAACTAGGAAATCAGACTTTACACAAGTGTTTCTCTATAAATATCTTCTCTAAAACTGAAGCTTTTTCTACATACAGCACAAGCCCGGAAATGAAAGATTTAAACACGGGAAAATTCTACTTTGGCCTAACGTTTCCTTCAATTTCTCCTAAACCATTAATTTCACAGTAAAATGTTATATAATTAGTCTTTTGGAATAAAGAGTTTGCTTTATTTTAGCCTATATTTCTGCAAACTAATATTTTACACAATACGCTAAAAAGAAAATATACCCAATTTCAAACCCATGCCAAATAGAAGAAAATGGTGGATTCAGGCAGATAAATTACAGTAATTTGTAATATTTAATTTAAGTGTTATTACTGTATAACCATAGTGACAAATTTATAAATCCTACCATCTTGAATTTGCGTAATTCCAAATTCAAAATGACGGACGTTTTCTTATTTGAGCTGGATTCTCCTAAATATTCCCTTTTTAATATATGCATATCAATAGAAACTAATCTAGAATTCATTAATTTCAGGCATTAAATCTGATTCTTGACACCTACAGAAACCTGGAGCAAATGCAACTGCACTTATTATCTACAGGAAAAGAAAGTATCTGGAAAAATGACTTCGAAATCACATTGGATTTTAGATACAGATAACCTGAAATAACAAATCTATCAGCTCCTTCAGCTAATGAAATAAAACAAAAAAAATACTACAATAATTCGTGCTAAAATTTTTAATTGCCTATTTATTTTAGTCTACTTCTTACCTTTAAAATACATTAATTTCTAGAAAAACAAGAAAATGTATACAAAATACACGCACCGATAAAGTAAAGTGTGGGAGTTATACAATTTAAAACGGCAGAAATTGTCCATTTTGAATATGGCGTTACTAAGTATCCATATAACATGTTTTTTTCAATAAAACAAACTACTGCACTTCGCTCTACTATGCCACCTTTTTCTGCCTATTTCCTATGGACTATAGGCTAATAGAAACACCTTTTGAGAAACACGTTATTATGTTTACACACAAACAGCAAGTGCCGGATGTTAGGCCTACATCCTTTTGTTTGTTGCGTTCCCTTTCTAATGTCCGACAAGCCAGGGTAGGTCAACAATAGGTTACTCCCATATTCACGACCACCTTATCTTGCTACTGGAATATCTCTCTCTCTCTCTCTCTCTCTCTCTCTCTCTCTCTCTCTCTCTCTCTCTCTCTCTCTCTCTCTCTCTCTCTCTCTCTCCTACAATTTTACAGTGTTTCCAAGGTCATAAAATTGGTTAAAATCTGAACAGTAAGATGGAGAACAGGACTAAGAAGACAATATTTAGATCAACAAATCATATAGGAAATGTAAAATCCACCTAAAATCGAATTAAAGTTACTTACGCTCTTAGGTGGAAACCAAACCTAAGAAACCCGTAGTTACTTATATTTTATTGAGGATAAAACTTGAAATAATTTATTGAAGGTATCATTAAAATGATAAGTATAAAGGCCACAAAAGGTGGAATAAATTCGTTTCGTTGTCAAAAGCTGCAATATTTTCCTTACATTAATCGTCCTGAAATCATAATATATAGGTGTCCCTCACAACTATGGTTTGGAAACTATTAGGAAATGGTATGAAGGTTACATTCTTTTTAAAGCCTTGCAAGCTTTAGAAGAGAGGAAATGGGAGAATTGTGTAATGTAAACAAAAGTAAATAAGAAAGTTAAAACAAATATTTTTACCACTAAAATACTTTACCAAACGCCATAGTCGTACGAAACAGGGGGCTGTATGCTTCCTAAGATTTTAGCAGACTCAATTTTTGGGGACAGAGATGCTAGTGCAACAGTCCTTGAGCGTTATACATATATATACATATATATATATATATATATATATATATATATATATATATATATATATATATATATATATATATATATATATAGTGTATATATATATATATAAATATATATATACATACATATACATATATATATATATATATATATATATATATATATATATATATGTGTGTGTGTGTGTGTGTGTGTATACAGTATGTGTGTATTCATATAATTGCTTTGATTTAAAAGCAAAATTTATTTCGGGCAGAGTTCCGCCCACCCCTGTGTGAGAAAGGTCTCGTACATTTATGACAACTGCTTACACGAATACTAAATATTCTTGTGGCGTATTGGCAAAACATGGAAAACGCTCGTACACACATATTACATAATGCCGGTATATATATATATATATATATATATATATATATATATATATATATATATATATATATATACACATATATATATACAGTATATATATATATATATATATATATATATATATATATATATATATATATATATATATATATATATATATATATAAACACCACCACTAGAGAATTATAGGGTCTTTTGACCGGCCACACATTACTACATTGGATCCTTCTCTTTGGTTACGGTTCATTTTCCCTTTGCCTACACACAAATGCGCACTGAATAGTCTGGCCCATTCTTTATATATTCTCTTCTCTCCTCATACACCTGACAACACAGATTACTAAACTATTCTTCTTCACTCAAGGGGTTACTGCATTGTAATTGTTCAGTGGCCACTATCCTCTTGGTAAGAGTAGAAGAGACTCTTTACCTATGGTATAAGCAGCTCTTCTAGGAGAAGGACATTCCAAATTCAAACCATTGTACTCTAGTCTTGGGTAGTGCCATAGCCTCTGTACCATGGGTTAGAGTTCTCTTGCTTGAGGGTACGCTCAAGCAAACTATTCTATATTTCTTTTCCTTTTATTTCGTTAACGTTTTCATAGATTATATAGGAGATATTTACTTTTATGTTGTTACTCCTCTTAAAATATAATAATTTATATATATATATATATATATATATATATATATATATATATATATATATATATATATATATATATATAAAATTAGGCTAATTAAAGCATTTTATCTTAGCCCAGAGTTAAAGGCATTCACAATATTACACATGCACGCATTTATATATATATATATATATATATATATATATATATATATATATATATATATATAAACTACAAGACTGAACAGATGAGCTGTTATATTCAAGTAGTCTTATATTAAAATATACTAACAAAAGCGGAAGTAACTGTACCATCAAATATTTACGTATATAAATAATAAATAACTAATAAATCCATTACAAAATAGCAATATAAACAACTAAAGCATCAAACATCTACCATAGAAGAAACACAGACCAGCGTGACATTTCCCTCCCCTGTTTACTTGAACTTTGAAGAAACAAATTAAAATTTTATTTGCCGGACACCAAAATACACAACGTCAATCTACTTTGCCTTGGCATATAATGAAAACACAAAGCTATTTCAAATGCGTGGGGGAAAGTTTTTTAATATTATTGTCATTAATAGCTTCACAATACCACGTATACCCAAGAGTAAAAATCAAACTCACTATTATGTGACATGAAATGCATTGCAAATCTCTGAAATAAAAAAGTATGAAGCTGAAATATTGACAATGTCTACTGTAATAGTGGTTTTCTATACCATCAATGGAAGGCAATGTTGTGGTACAGTTTTTGTTTCGCTTTTTGTGTTAGTTATCTGAATGGTATAAAATGTTTTCTTTTTTCTTTGGAAATTTTACAAAAACGTGTTCTCGGGTATGGAAGTAAGATTTGGATCATGTGAAAGATTTAGAGCTGGATAATGAGACTCCTGGGAAGGGTATAAATTTGATTAACTTTTGTTATCGAACCATTAAGATAAAAAAACAGCGGTGTTATTCTATTTTTTTTTTATTTGCAATGCAAACATATTGCCAACTTTTACATCAATTTGATAAAAGATGTAACAAGAAATTCTCTATATAGATGAACAGATAGGGGAACGAAAAGACTTTAGCACAATTCCCGAAAAGCCAAATTATAATAAAACCGTCAAAACAGTAAAGAATTTAGAAAAAGTTTAATCAAGTAATTTAGAGGAATTTCTCAAGATCTGCTTGTGATACCACACATGATGGCCTGATATTCCAGCCCGAATGGATCCAGGTTTTTGAAAGGGAGCTTTCCAGGTACCAAAGCTAAGTTTGAAACATAAAAGTCCCCACCAAGCAAGGGTAAGTGATAATCAGGTTCAACCTCTTTGTCACCAGATTAAAGAAGCCTAATCCTCATAATCCCACCTGGTCGCAGCAAATCCCTTGTTTTGCCTAATAACAACGGAGACAACTCAAAACAAGACCCAATTAAGAACAGGTGGGCCATGGGACAAAATACTGTCCTTTACAACGTAGCTTCAATGCCAGGAGGTACGTGCGATACATGGATAAAAATGACCACTATATAAAAATGTAATCTAGTTTTCATATACTTCTCCATTCAAGTAGGAGACTACTCAATTAGCCTACAGGGCTTGGCAATCGTAGCAAAATATGATGTCTTCAATCGATGTACCTAATATGGAAGCTATATATATTTTTGTTCTTAAATCAAACTATGTTATTCATAGTATTTTTCTACGCAGAAAAAAAAAATCATTCAAACAAGAGTCACTAATTACAGTTGAACAGCAAACCCTTCCCATTGTCTATGAGCAATATGAAATAGTCTTACCCTAATTTTTAACAGTTGTAAATACTTTCACCATTGTCATAAAGTAACAATAGTCTTGAAAGCTTTTGATAATTATATAATTTATGAACGCAGAAGAAAATAAATCATAATTAAAATAGTAGTCGAGCCAGCATCTGAAACTACATGTTTCCAAAAACATAGAAACTACGAAAAAAAATAAAACTGAGTATTTGGTAATACTGGCTCTTTTCAGACCGTGACTCACTACATAGTACATCTGGATAAACAGGTGCACAAGCTTACCGGAACTTACACGTTAACAAAGATGACCCAAAATCCGGAACAGCGCAGAACACACCGAAATAAATGGGATCAACTTGGCCAATATATTAATACGTTACATCCCCCTCCCTTTATTCAGAAAATATAGTAGTCAAGTATTCTAATGTAACCGATCGTTTTAATAATTACTGAATATCAAATACCTATTATTATCATGAGAGAGAGAGAGAGAGAGAGAGAGAGAGAGAGAGAGAGAGAGAGAGAGAGAGAGAGAGAGAGAGAGAGAGAGAAATAATTATTTACATTGTTTTAAAATATGTTACTACTTGTTCCCACACACTATGTAAAGGAATTATTTAGAAAGCTGAACATATAGCCTATGACAAACAGAAGAAACCATAAGTAAACGATCCTTCAAAGACCACAACATACAAACCTACAATGAAAGGAAACCCCATATCTTAAAGAAATTATGCTGCACTCTAAAAAATCCTAAAATAAGTATGATGCAATGAAGAGCAAAACCTCTGCGGAAGCTTCTAATGTATCAAAATATAATGGCATAATCCTACATACTAAAGTGTGATAGACAATGTATCAATTATGGTTAATACGTGTTTTGTAATACGCACTCCTCAGGAGAGATTAGTTCACCAAACTTTCAACTGGGCACCACATGGCACTAGAAGAGTTGGAAGACCCAGACCTATATGACTGAGGACTAAGAAACATGAAGTAGGAGATGATGAATGGAGAAGAATTGATTTAAAAGCTCAAGATAGAGACGACTGGCGAAATATAAGCGAGGCCTTTTGCGTCAATAGAAATAAGAGGAGATCATATGCTATTAATTTTATGACTAGGCAATTAATAAAATTGAAATTAAAAGACTTAACCACTGCTGAACGATATGTAGATGAAAATCAACACTGATTTAGGCATTTACTAAGTAGCAAAAATAATCCTGATTTTACAATACGGGATTACTCATTTCATGATCTCCATTAGTAGATACAATTATACCCATCCTCCAAGTTACTCATCTATAGGGAACTTATGTCAAACAATATGTTTTACAGAACTACTCTACGTACTAAACAATTTACCAGTTATAATAAACGCACAATCAAAATGTATTATCAGAATACAGACTCCACAAACCAACCAAGGAACTAAAGGAACAATATCGTTAATTCTATCCCCGTATTCTTCTAGGAAATGAAATGGCATCATGCCCTCCTAAAATGAACATAATAATTGAAAAGTAAATCTTTTATTAAAACTTGAAACAAATACCTAAAAATTATTACGTTCTGTTACAACCAAAAGTGGAACAAAACCACGACCCTATCGAATGAAAATCTAAAATATCCTATAAGACAAAACCCAAAATTCATGACCTAATGGGGGTCATAAGTGATGCAAATTGAATATCAAATAATTTTGGCCTATAGCTTGTGACTTTTGAAAATAGGGCCCAGGAGTTTTCATAACACCTGTTAGTCGCCTCTTCTTAATCTAATCCGGGGATATCTGGATGTTTCTTCTTGTTACTATTATATTAGAGGTTCATAACATTTCCCCAAGCGCCTCCATATGAATTAAGACCCATCTGGACTAAAAATGGCCATTAGCTGGGCATTAGTTCTACATAAAAAAAAAATAAAACAAGTAAATTAATCAACGAGGCAAACTAAATCCAAGTAAAACCAGAAATAACAATGGAATTTGTAACTTTGAAGAACTGGTGACAAATCTCTCATCTTTATTCATTTCCCTTCGGGAAACTTTTAATTCCCATTCTAACTTTTTTCTATTTTACTTGACTCATGGATGTCCTTACTAAACAAAAATAACGAGTTGATCATCCAGTTTGATTTCATAAAAATGACTTAAACCTCAAAATAACTTAGAACTTATAAAATAAACAATATCCATTGAGTGACAAATGAAGAATAAAACTTTCCTGTAAATGGACACATTAATGCATCCTTGCACACAGTACAAACACGGGTACAAAAAGTAAAGCGCAAAACACAAGTTTGCTTAAAGGCAGCAATCTCGCAGATTCTATGATTAAAGACCCCATCCTCCGTGTAAACGAAAACACAAACGAATGAGTCACGCTTCCCAGATAATCTC